>NC_141005.1:10167626-10299475 GCF_052327205.1 Somniosus microcephalus | reverse complement strand
CTGAGGGTGCTCCGCTTCTTCCTTGAACAGAGGCCCAACCAGTCCCCATCCACCACCACCCTCCTCCTCCTGGCTGAACTTGTTCTCGCATTGAACAACTTCTCCTTTGACGCCAATCATTTCCTCCAAATTAAAGGTGTTGCTATGGGTACCCGCATGGGTCCTAGCTATGCCTGCCTTTTCGTGGGATATGTGGAACTGTGAGGGAATATGCCATATTTCAGAAAGATACACCATAATATGAACAGAATACTGATATTATTAATACATGATATACTGGGTTTAAAAATCTAAAGCCTCGGAGACACAGGCTGTAAACAGAATACAGGCTTCTGAGATAAAGATCAGTTGATAACAAAGTTGTAAACAAGCTTTGAAATGGGAAATAGTTAAATATACTAAAACAATGAAAGATTGAAGCAAACCATTGGTGCTTCCAAAAGGTCTACGGTTTGCAACCACACAATGAAAATGCCCAGTTTAAGGTGTTATAAGTTAACACGTAAAACAGAAACACAAACATTAAAAGAACCATGTGCCTTTGAAAACATGACATCAAGTAAAAGAAACACCTGCTGGTCAAATAGTTTTATGTTAAACTTGGAAGACAGGAAACACGATTAAATATGCAACCAATTGAGATAGCTAGAAATGCATGAACCACTCTGGTCAAAGTGTCTTTAATATATACATAGTAAATACCATACCAACAAGACTTTGAAGATATGACTTCAATAGATGACACCAAGCAATTACATTGTGTTTATATTGAACTTGGAGCAGTAAGGGGAGTTAAAATTTCTGCTAAAAACCAGTAAAGCCAATATTAAGAATTGAATGAAAGCATTTTGTAAGAATGACATCAAACAGAAACCATAGCTGTCATATTGTTTTTATGATGGTTTTTGGAACACCTAAAGGTAGAGAAATAATTATGCATGCAATAGTTGAATTGACAGTAAGAATAGAAAGCATTCAAACAGTGGTCTCAATAAAGACAATTAGCTGACATCAGCAGAGAACTTCAAAGAAGAAACCACTGCCATAAGGGTATAAAAATAAGGCCTTTTCAACAGAAATGCAGAACTCGCTGAACGGGCAAAGCATTTCTCAACTCTTCAGAGGCATCTCTGTAAGTCTTTAACTATGAGTCTCGGGAAGTCAAAGTATTTGATTTTGGTGGATATTCTGGATTTAGAAGTAAGAAAGAAACAAGAAATGTAACGAAGTAAAGATTTGAAAATAAGGATCTCTGAGAAATAAGAAATGTAAGCTATCTGTATTTTGAATTGTTAATGTTTCGACTGATTCAACAGCTGTTAACTGAATGTCAGCTCTTAAATAAAACGATATATTTTTAGAATTGTCTCAAAGAGTAAATCTGTATAAACTCGCGAACCCATATTTCTGTACACTCTTTTGTAAGGAGTTGCAGAATTCTGGGGGAGTATTCTGGACCCTCATAATATCCGTTCTAGTTCAACTTATTAAAAGTACTATCTGGAGGATGGTAACATCTTCAGTCGTTCCTTTCCTTTAGGGAGCGAGAGCCTGAACCTTTAGACCCATTTAAGCGTCTTATGTAATTCGGCTATCTCTAACTTAAGTTGAGGGTGAACGTCTGGGGAATACGCCTGATCTGCGATAGCCCAAAAGGGCTAGGACTTGTAATTATCCCTTCAGAGAACACTCTTTGTTCCAGTCCTACTCGGGTCCCCTCCCTCACCTCTTTTTCCAGTACATTGATGACTGTATCGGTGCCATTTCCTGCTCTCGCCCTCAACTAGACAATTTCATTCACTTTGCCTCCAATTTCCACCCTTCCCTCACCTTCACATGGTCCATCTCCGACTCTTCCCTTCCTCGACTTCTCCGTCTCCAACTCTGGGGATAGGCTACTGACCAACATTCACTATAAGCCCACTGACTCCCACAGCTATCTGGACTACACTTCCTCCCACCCCGCCTCCTGTAAGGACTCTATTCCATTCTCCCAGTTTCTCCATCTCCGCCGCATCTGCTCCGACGATGCCACCTTCCACACCAGTGCTTCCGACATGTCTTCCTTTTTCCTCAACCGAGGATTCCCCTCTACCGTGGTTGACACGGCCCTCGACTGTGTCCGTTCTATCACCTGCACTTCTGCCCTCACCCCTGCCCCTCCCTCCCGGAACCACGATAGGGTTACCCTTGTCCTCACCTTTCACCCCACCAGCCTCCACATTCAACGGATCATCCTCCGCCATTTCCGCCACCTCCAACATGATCCCACCACCAAACGCATCTTCCCCTCCCCTCTCAGCATTCCGTAGGGACCGCTCCCTCCGAGACACCCTAGTCCACTCCTCTATCACCCCAGCACCCCTTCCCCTTCTCCCGGCACCTTCCCGTGCAAGCGCAGGAGATGCAACACCTGCCCTTATACCTCCCCCCTTCCCACTGTCCAGGGCCCCAAACACCCCTTCCAGGTGAAACAGCAATTTACTTGTACTTCTTGCAATCTAGTATACGGTATTCGCTGCTCACAATGTGGTCTCCTCTACATTGGGGAGACCAAACGCAGATTGGGTGACCACTTTGTGGAACAGCTCCGTTCAGTCCGTAAGGGGGACCCAAAGCTTCCGGTCGCCTGTCATTTCAATTCACCGCTCCATTCCCACTCAGACCTCACCGTACTCGGGCTCTTACATTGTTCCACGGAAGCTCAGCGTAAGCTCGAGGAACAGCACCTCATCTTCCGATTAGGCACTTTACAGCCTTCCGGACTCGACATCGAGTTCAACAATTTCGGATCATAACCTCAGCCCCTATCATATTTTTACATATTTTTTATCCACATTTTTGGTTTGTGCCTTTCCCTTTTCCTTTTTTTTTCTCCCACATGGCAGCTGTCTTTCATTCTGCCAGCATATTTCACACTTCATCTAGAGCCATCCTTTGTCTCTTTACCTGTCCTATTACCATCTCGTCTCACCTTGAATATCTCTTAATGTCTCTTCACCTCCCACAGACCTTCCTTTTTGTTCTTTCACCCCCTCCCCCATTTCCCAGCCCCCAAACTTGCTTTTTAATCTGTTTCATTTCCTGCTTTTTTCTCAGTTCTGACGAAGGGTCTTCGACCGGAAACGTTGACTCTGTTTCTCTCTCCACGGATGTTGCCTGGCCTGCTGAGTTTTTCCAGCATTTTTTGTTGTTATTTCGGATTTCCAGCATCCGCGGTATTTTGCTATCAAATTACTTGTAATGGTTAGTAACTGTAGCCGATTTTCCCAAAGCACACCATTTGTACATTCTGCTGCCTGGTCAGCCCAACACTCAACAAAAGACATCTCAGGGCCCTACAAACCAGAATGCATTAACGCTGGGTGTCCAAAATACAGCCCATCGGCCATAGCTGACCCAGAAGCCCTGGTAACCCACCCCACAAAGCCTAGACAACTCAGTTCTTGTCGTGCTGCCTGGGCCCAAAGCTCTAGAATTCCCTCCCTAAACCTCCCTGCCTCTCTACCTCTCTCTCCTCCTTTAAGACGCTCCTGGGATGAGAGGGCTGTCCTATGATGAGAGATTGTGTAGAGTGGGCCTATACTCTCTGGAGTTTAGAAGAATGAGAGGTGATCTCATTGAAACATACAAGATTCTGAAGGGGATTGACAAGGTAGATGCTGAGAGGTTGTTTCCCCTGGCTGGAGTGTCTAGAACTAGGAGGTACAGTCTCAGGATAAGGGGTCGGCCATTTAAGACTGAGATAAGGAATTTCTTCACTCAGAGGTTTGTGAATCTTTGGAATTCTCTGTCCCAGAGGGCTGTGGATGCTGAGTCATTGAGTGTATTCAAGGCCGAGATCGATAGATTTTTGGACTCTAGGGGAATCAAGGGATAGGGAGATCGGGCGGGAAAGTGGAGTTGAGGTCGATGATCAGCCATGATCTTATTGAATGGCGGAGCAGGCTCAAGAGGCCTTATGGCCTACACCTGCTCTTACTTCTTATGTTCTTACAACCTACCTCTTTGACCAAGCTTTTTGTCACCTGTCCTAATATCTCCTTATGTGCCTTGGTGTCAAATTTTGTTTGATAATCGCTCCTGTGAAGCGCCTTGGGACGTTTTACTACATTAAAGGCGTTGTATAAATGCTTATATTTTTTCACATTATGGTTACGCCTGTGAATTTTGTGAGCCTGGAGTTTTGGAAAGATCTCACTGGTGGATAAATCTTAAATCACACCAACTCTTTCTGTCAGTACCTACAGCTTCCGATATACACAAGTTACAACATTTAAACTTTATGGGGGGAAAATTTGGTATCGGCCCATTTGGGGCGCCATTATCGGCCGTGTGCAAAGTTTAGCGCCTGGCGCTAATTATCGCCTCCGACAGCAAACTTGGCTTTTATCGCCCCTGGAGGTGATTGGAGCACTAAATCAGGCACTTCACACCTGTCTTAAGGCGCAAAGGCTGAGGAGCGAGGCGCTACCTCAGAGCGCTGGCGAAGCAAGGAAGGGCAAATCAAAATAAACCTGCAAAGTGCTGCTCAGTACTGAAAACTCCTTCACAGCGTTGAATCTCTCCAGAAGTCTCTCTCTCTCAGAATGCGTGGTGCAAAAATGTCACCGACAAAAAAAGGCAGGAAGCAGCCGTCTTTAAAAAGCGCTCCCCCAGTCCCTTTCTGACAGCAAAATGCTCCCCTCAACCTGTCGTTGCTAGCGGCAGGCGGTAAGGCAGGGGGCGCCACTCAATATCCGGTCCAGGGCGCTAACGGGACGTTGTGCACTCGACTGACATCACAATCTGCCGGCGCAGGAGATCGTGGCGGTAGTGTTTAGCGCCGCAAAATGACTAGTTAATTTCGTGAGCTGCGCAAACCGCCACGCCCGGGCGCTAGTTGCTTTGCGCCCCATTAGCGCCCTCTTAAGGCGCTAACGGGAGGCGCAAACAACTGAATTTTTCCCCCTATGTGTGATCTGCGAGACTCCAATGTATGCACCCAAGCTGTCCACTGAAACACAAAGCTTGGAAACCCCTGCCTTCTATGACTGGACTAGTAACCCCAAGGCCTGGACTCATAATCCAGAAAATGTGAATTCCAACCCAACCATGGCAGTTTGAGAATTTCAATTCAGTTTTAAAAATCTGGAAATAAATAGCTGGCATCAGTAAAAGTGACCATGAAATTGTCAAATTGTGGTAAAATCCCAACTGGTTCACGAATGTCCTTTAGGAAAGGAAACCTGCCGACCCTATGGCCCATATGTGACTCCATTCCCACACTAACATGGTCTACACTTAACTGCCTGCCAAGCCACTCGATTGTGGCAACTGGGGATGGGCAATAAATGCCAGCATTGCCAGCGAGGTCCACATGCCAAAAATTAATAAGAACATACTAGCATTTAAAAATAACGGACAGGAAAAGACCAACTGGTCAATGTAGCCGGTCCCATGCAGTGTGATGTCTTATGCATCATGATATTGACACTCCTTATCCACCGGGAAGATCTCCTGGGAGAGGAGAAAGAAAAGATAAAAACCCCAGCCAATTAGGAAAAATAATCGGGAAAATTCTACTTCAATCCCTTTAGGCAATCGAAACTAGTCCGAGAGACCATATTGACTCTCATAGGGTATATTACAGGGTGCCTACCTCTTGGAACAGTTCCCATGGATTGGAGGGTAGCTAATGTTACCCCACTATTCAAAAAAGGTGGTAGAGAGAAAACGGGGATTTATACATCGGTAAGCCTGACATCGGTAGTGGGGAAAATGCTAGAATCCATTATAAAAGATGTAATAGCAGAGCACTTGGAAAACAGTGACAGGATCGGACAAAGTCAACATGGATTTACAAAAGGTAAATCGTGCTTGACTAATCTACTGGAATTTTTTGAGGTGTAACTGGTAGAATAGATAAGGGAGAACCAGTGGATGTGGTGTATTTGGACTTTCAGAAGGCTTTCGATAAGGTCCCGCATAAGAGATTAGCATGTAAAGTTAAAGCACATGGGATTGGGGGCAAGGTACTGACTTGGATAGAGAACTGGTTGGCAGACAGGAAGCAAAGAGTTGGAATAAACGGGTCTTTTTCCGAGTGGCAGGCAGTGACTAGTGGGGTACCACAGGGATCGGTGCTAGGACCCCAGCTATTCACAAGATCATTATGTTAATGATCTAGACGAGGGAACTAGATGTAATATCTCCAAGTTTGCAGACGACACAAAGCTGGGTGGGCATGTGTGCTGTGAGGATGATGCCAAGAAACTCCAGTATGATTTGGACAGGTTGGATGATTGGGCAGATGCATGGCAGATGCAGTATAATGTGGATAAATGCAAGGTTATCCACTTTGGTGGCAAAAACAGGAAGGCAGATTATTATCTGAACGGCAATAGATTGGGAGAAGGGGAAGTGCAACGAGACCTGGGTGTCCTTGTGCACCATAAGAACATAAGAAGTAGGAGCAGGAGTAGGCCATACGGCCCCTCGGGCCTGCTCCGCCATTCAATAGGATCATGGCTGATCCAAACCTAGACTCACGTCCACTTCCCTGCCTGCTCCCCATAACCCTTAATTCCCCTATCAGCTAGGAAACTGTCTATCTCCGTTTTAAATTTATTTAATGTCGCAGCTTCCACAGCTCTCTGAGGTAGCAAATTCCATAGATTTACTACCCTCTGAGTGAAGAAGTTTCTCCTCATCTCAGTTTTGAAACAGCAGCCCCTTATTCTAAGATTATGCCCCCTAGTTCTAGTCTCGCCCATCAGTGGAAACATCCTCCCCGCATCCACCCGATCAAGCCCCCTCACAGTCGTATATGTTTCGATAAGATGAGGAGGAACTACTTCACTCAGAGGGTGGTAGGTCCATGGAATATGCTGCCCCAAAAAGCTGTAGAAGCTACATCATTACATAAATTTAAAACAGAAATAGACAGTTTCCTAGAAGTAAAGGGAATTAAGGGTTATGGGGAGCGGGCAGGAATTTGGACATGAGTCTAGGTTCGGATCGGTCATGGCCCTGTGGGTAGCGGAGCGGGCCCAGGGGCCGTGTAGCCTGATCCTGCTCCTATTTCGTGTGTCTAATTCTGTTAGATTCAGGAGATGGTTCTGTGATAGTGGATTGGCGGTTAGGATCAGATCAGCCATGATCTTATTGAATGGCGGAGCAGGCTCGAGGGGCCGATTGGCCTACTCCTGCTCCTATTTCTTATGTTCTAAGATTGCCTCTCATTCTTCTGAATTCCAATGAGTAGAGGCCCAACCTACTCAACCTTTCCTCAGAAGTCAACCCCCTCATCTCCGGAATCAACCGAGTGAGCCTTCTCTGAACTGCCTCGAGAGCAAGTATATATTTTCTTAAATATGGAAACCAAAACTGTACGCAGTATTCCAGGTGTGGCCTCACCATTACCCTGTATAACTGAAGCAAGACTTCCCTGCTTTTATACTCCATCCCCCTTGCAATAAAAGCCAAGATTCCATTGGCCTTCCTGATCACCTGCTGTACCTGCATACTAACCTTCTGTGTTTCATGCACCAGGACCCTCAGATCCCTTTGTACTGTAGCACTTTGCAGTTTCTCTCCATTTAGATAATAACTTGCTCTTTGATTTTTTCTGCCAAAGTGCATAACCTCACACTTTCCAACATTATATTCCATTTGCCAAATTTCTGCCCACTCACTTTGCCTGTCTATGTCCTTTTGCAGGTTTTTTATGTCCTCCTCACTCACTGCTTTCCCTCCCATCTTTGTATCGTCGGCAAACTTGGATACGTTGCACTTGGTCCCCTCCTCCAAATCGTTAATATAGATTGTAAAGAGTTGCTGAAGGTAAGCATGCAGGTGCAGCAGGTGGTTAAGAAGGCAAATGGTATGTTGGCCTTCGTAGCGAGAGGATTCGAGTACAGGAACAAGGATGTCTTGCTGCAGTTGTACAGGGCCTTGACGAGACCACACCTTGAGTATTGTGTGCAGTTTTGGTTGCCTTATCTGAGGAAGGATGTTCTTGCCATGGAGGGAGTGCAGCGAAGATTCACCAGACTGATACCTGGGATGGCAGGAATGACGTATGAGGAGAGATTAGGTCGATTGGGCTTATACTCGCTGGAGTTTATAAGAATGAGAGGGGATCTCATTGAAACCTATAAAATTCTAACAGGACTAGACAGACTAGATGCAGGAAGGATGTTCCCGATGGCGGGGGAGTCCAGAACCAGGGGTCACAGTCTAAAGATAAGGGGTAAGCCATTTAGGACAGAGATGAGGAGGAGTTTCTTCACCCAGAGAGTGGTGAACCTGTGGAATTCTCTACCACAGAAGGCAGTTGAGGCCATTCATTAAATATATTCAAGAAGGAGTTGGATATATTCCTTAAAGCTAAAGGGATCAAGGGATATGGGGAGAAGGCAGGGACAGGGTACTGAGTTTGGATGATCAGCCATGATCGCACTGAATGGCGGAGCAGGCTCGAGGGGCCGAATAGCCTACTCCTGCTCCTATCTTCTATGTTCCTATGTTTCTACGTACAAGATGATCTCTGCCCCGGCAAGAAACAAGTCTAGTTCTCTCTTGAAGGAATACGGTGAATCAGCGTTCACCACACAAGCCAGCAGCCTGTTCCACAGGTCCACAATTCTCTGGGAGATGAGAAAACACCTAAACTCCACCCAGGACCCTGAGTGTGAAAGGTCAGTTGGGTGTGGCATTGAAATCTTGCTGCAGTGGTGGCTATGGAAACTGAAGTATTTGAGACTGCACCACCCATACAGGGAATACATTTCCATACTAAAGAAACAGCAAAATAACTCTCATATCCTATGACGATAACCTCTACTGCTTTTCCAATTGTGTATCCGTTGTAACTTGTTGCCTTGGATAACTATCACCAGTGCTCAATAGTGAAACTTAACATTATGTCAAAGAGGCAGATAAATGGCTCGAAGCATTGTCTCTAAAATTGAGTTGTAAAATATTAAGAACTATTGGTTTAATCAGTCTTCTTATTGTACAGGCTGTACTATGATTTATGAAAGCACGTCCAGTAAAACCAGAGTCAACCATGCAAGACTAAATCACAGTGAGCAGGGAATGGATGTAAAAGAACACAAACTAAATATTAACAAATGTAATGATAATGTTTAGAAGTTATTTTATAAATCATCACATTTGATGAAAAAAGCCAATTACAATTTCTGCTGCATCCTTGCAGTGTTGAACACAATGAAATGGTAGAACAGAAAAATAAAGGGAGTATGCATTTGTACACTGAATAATTGCATACAGTATCATTTTATCCTTTTCATGGTTAACAGTAAAAGCACAGACCTATAATAATCTTTTAAAAAGGATATTTAGAGATAATTGTTTGTACTCATTTTGTGCAAATTTATGAAAATTGGATATTAAAATGACAATCAAATCAATTACACTGAAATTGACCTATTGTAAATTCTGGACCTGTTTCTTCCCTTTTGAATGATGGGCAGATTGAACTGAAAATCGCTCAAGTAAACATCCAAGTAATGGTGCTACATTCTTTTGGGAAAATGCAATTATTATTGCAATGAAAATCAATTTTTAGACCAATTCAAAAGTTGTAGTTTACAAAATGTGAGGCTGAATTTGGCAATAATTTTCTTGTGTGTGTGTGTGTGTGTGTGTGTGTGTGTGCGTGCAGGGGAGGTGGTGGCGCGGGGGGAAGAGAAATTAGTAAATATAAGTAAACCTCAACTCAAACCAGTGTGACCAGTGATACAGCACATGAATTGAATTGTTTTCCCCCCCCCATGAGTCAGGAAGTTGTTCCTGAAAGCAGAATGGACAACTTGGCGTATTTAATTTTGTGCAAGGGACAGATTCAGTTCTTTAAAATCAAAAGCCAATTATGAAAACAATCTGTCAAAACTGAGTGATGCAAGCGGGGACTCCTGTTCACCAACAGTGAGTGAGGCAGTCAGAGTATTGTATATGGTTTGGACACGTTATTATAGGAAGGGTACAAGAGCGATGGAAAAGGTGCAAGGTAGATTCAGTAGGATGTTATCACTGAGGGCTTAACATGAAGAAGTTGGGATTTTTTTCACTAGAGTTTTGAAGGTTAGGGGGCAACTTGATTGGGGTCTTAATTTAACGTGATACAGAACCAGTTTATACCCTTGTGGGGCAAGAGCTCGGCTTGCCAAAAAAAACAGCCATGGACAACTAAAGAGGTAAGGGACAGCATAAAACTAAAGGAAAGGACATTAAAAAAATGCAAAAGATAGCACAGATCCTGGCGAATGGGAAAGATACAAAGAACAGCAAAGGGTCACAAAACAGATAATAAGAGCTACAAAAAGGGAGCATGAAAAGAAACTTGCATGGGATATCAAAATCAATATGAAGAATTTTTATAGTTACATTAGGAAAGAGAGGGTAGTCAGGAGCAATGTTGGCCCCTTAAAAACTGAAAGTGGTGATATTGTCGATGACAATGGGGAAATGGCGGACATGTTGAATAATTACTTTGTGTCAGTATTTACAGTAGAAGAGGAGGATAGCATGGCAGAAATCCCAAAGGAACTAATACTGAATCAGGGACAGGGACTCAATAAAATTAACGTAGATAAAATAACAGCAATAAAGAAAATAATGGCACTAAAGAGTGACAAATCCCCAGGGCCAGATGGTTTCCATCCCAGGGTTTTAAAGGAAGTAGGTGAGCACATTGCAGATGTCCGAACTATAATTTTCCAAAGTTCTCTCGATTCAGGAACCGTACCTTTAGATTGGAAAATTGCGCATGTCACTCCACTTTTTAAGAATGGCGAGAGAGGGAAACCAAGGAATTATAGACCAGTTAGCCTAACATCTGTTGTGGGGAAATTACTAGAGTCTATAATTAAGGATAGGGCGACTGAACACCTCAAAAAATTTCAGTTGATCAGAGAGAGCCAGCATGGGTTTGTGAAAGGTAGGTCATGCCTGACAAACCTGATTGAATTTTTTGAAGAGGTAACTAAAGTAGTGGACAGGGAAATGTCTATGGATGTTATTTATATGGACTTCCAGAAGGCATTTGATAAAGCCCCACATAAGAGATTGTTATCTAAGGTAGAAGCCCACAGAATTGAGGGCAAATTATTGACCTGGTTAGGAAATTGGCTGAGTGGCAGGAGACATAGAGTAGGGATAATGGGCAGGTACTCAAATTGGCAGGATGTGACTAGTGGTGTCTGCAGGGATCTGTGTTGGGGCCACAACTATTCACAATATTTATTAATGACTTAGATGATGGCATAGAAAGTCATATATCCAAATTTGCCGATGACACAAAGATAGGCGGTATTGTAGGCAGTGTAGATGAAAGCATAAAATTACAAAGGGATATTAATGATCTAGATGAGGGAACTAGATGTAATATCTCCAAGTTTGCAGATGACACAAAGCTGGGTGGGCGTATGTGCTGTGAGGAGGATGCCAAAAAACTCCAGTATGATTTGGACAGGTTGGGTGATTGGGCAGATGCATGGCAGATGCAGTATAATGTGGATAAATGTGAGGTTATCCACTTTGGAGGCAAAAACAGGAAGGCAGATTATTATCTGAACGGCAATAGATTGGGAGAAGGGGAAGTGCAACGAGACCTAGGTGTCCTGCACCAGTCGCTGAAGGTAAGCATGCAGGTGCAGCAGGCGGTTAAGAAGGCAAATGGTATGTTGGCCTTTGTAGCGAGAGGGTTCAAGTACAGGAACAAGGATGTCTTGCTGCAGTTGTACAGGGCCTTGGTGAGACCACACCTTGAGTATTGTGTGCAGTTTTGGTCGCCTTATCTGAGGAAGGATGTTCTTGCCATGGAGGGAGTGCAGCGAAGATTCACCAGACTGATACCTGGGATGGCAGGAATGACGTATGAGGAGAGATTGGGTCGATTGGGCTTATACTCGCTGGAGTTTAGAAGAATGAGAGGGGATCTCATTGAAACTTATAAAATTCTAACAGGACTAGACAGACTAGATGCAGGATGTTCCCGATGGCCGGGGAGTCCAGAACCAGAGGTCACAGTCCAAGGATAAGGGGTAAGCCATTTAGGACAGAGATGAGGAGGAATTTCTTCACCCAGAGAGTGGTGAACCTGTGGAATTCTCTACCACAGAAGGCAGTTGAGGCCAATTCATTAAATATATTCAAGAAGGAGTTAGATATATTTCTTAAGGCTAAAGGGATCAAGGGATACGGGGAGAAGGCAGGGACAGGGTACTGAATTTGGATGATCAGCCATGATCTCATTGAATGGCGGAGCAGGCTCGAGCGGCCGAATGGCCTACTCCTGCTCCTATCTTCTATGTTTCTATGTTTCTATATTGATAGATTGAGTGAATGGGCAAAACTGTGGCAATTGGATTTCAATGTAAGCAAATGTGAGGTCATCCGCTTTGGACCTAAAAAGGATAGAACAGGGTACTTTCTAAATGGTAAAAAGCTAAAAACAGTGGATGTCCAAAGAGACTTGGGGGTTCAGGTACATAGATCATTAAAATGTCATGAACAGGTACAGCAAATAATCAAAAAGGCCAATGGAATGCTGGCCTTTATATCTGGAGGTTAGACCACACCTGGAGTACTGTGAGCAGTTCTGGGCACCAGACCTTAGGAAGGATATGTTGGCCTTGGAGGGAGTGCCGCGTAGGTTTACCAGAATGATACCCGGTCTCCAAGGGTTAAGTTACGAGGAGCGATTACACAAATTAGGGTTGTATCCCCTAGAATTTAGAAGGTTAAGGGGTGATCTGATCAAAGTTTCCAGGATATTAAGGGAAACAGATAGGGTAGATAGAGAGAAACTATTTCCGCTGGTTGGGGATTCTAGCACTAGGGGGAATAGTCTAAAAATTAGAGCCAGACCTTTCAGGAGTGAAATTAGGAAAGACTTCTACACACAAAGGGTGGTAGAAGTTTGGAACTCTATTCTGCAAATGGCAATTGATGCTGGGTCAATTGTTAATTTTAAATCGGAGATTGATAGCTTTTTGTTAACCAAAGGTATTAAGGTATATGGGGCAAAGGCGGGTATATGGAGTTAGATCGCGGATCAGCCGTGATCTCATTGAATGGCGGAACAGGCTCGAGGGGCTGAATGATCTACTCCTGTTCCTGTGTTCCAATGTTCTTCAAGATTGTGAAGGGCTGTGACAAGGTAAGTAGACAGCTTTCCCCCAACTCTTCCTTAATTGTCAGTGAGAGGATAACACATTTAAGATAAATCACTAAAAGAATTAAAGGGAAGGTTAGAAAAATAAGTGGTCACAGTGTAGAATTCTCTGCCACGAATCATTGCTGAAGCAGAGTTCATAAATTCTTTTAGAAAAGGAATTAGACATTTGTTTGAAAAAGAGAAATATTAAAGGGTCTGGGGACCGAGCAGGAGAGTGGAATTAGACTAGATGACTCGTGGTGAAAAACACCGACATGGCCGCAGGACCTGTTGCTATGCTGGAACATCTATGATTCTAAATCTACAGGGTCCATTTGAAAATTATGGCTGCAATTTCGCCGACCGAGGTGGGTCCGGGGCGGCCAGAGTCGGTTTTGCAGTCCCAGCCTGCTGCCTACTGCAGCCTGCACTCTCCAAGCGATTTTACGTTAATATGGCTTGTTAAGCCCACTCTGTGAGGTTCCCGGCCAATTAATAGGAAGCGGGTCCGATGACATCATTTGATGACGCATCATTAGCTGGTTTCCTTAAAGGGGCCATGTCCAAATTGATTGACATTTGTGCTGGTCAGTGTTCTACAGCATTGAGATGCTGCAAACACTGCACAAAGGTGTACGGCTGCACCCAGGCTCTCCCATAACTCCCTCCATATGCTTATGGAGGGAGTCACAGGACACAGGGAAGTTCTCTTCCCTTCCCATGGGCGGAAGAGACCTCCCCAGGAAATGAATGCAGCCTGGTTGCACATTGCACAGGAGGGCACAAGCAGGGATGTGGTCAGGAGGACCAGGCTGCAGTGGCGCAAGCCTTTCAATGATCTCAGTAGATCACAAAATGTTACTGCAAAGCCACACTCAACCTCATCTTGCTGTGCCACTCATCACATCCCCATCACACTGCCTTCCCTACCCTACTCCTGCACAGCTTTACTCACACCAACTTACCTTGAACCTCCACCCATCCCTCTCTATCTACATTATCACTTCCCCATCTCGCCAGCCACCCCTCACACTCACCCTCATTCTACTGCAAGCATACCAACTAACAACACACAAGGGTAGGCACTTGGGTGGTTTAGCCAATGTTCATGTGAAGTTTCTGTTAATGTATTGTCAAACATTGAAATCTACATTTTCAACACATTACCTTATTGGACAGATCTGCGCTAACTTTTGGAAGTGTCTTAGTGAGTTCTGTAAATGCTGAGACTTAACTTTCCCCCCCGCCACCCAATTGTGATGAGTGTGAAAGGAATGGCTTGAACATTGTAGGGAAGCTTCACGGTGCTGGTGCGGGGTGGCGTCAACCTGGCGCATCATGTGGCAGCCAGGGTGTACAGCATCAAGTAAAGTAAATCTGGCCATGGTGATGCCAGTGCTCCCTCCTGGGCAGCAATGTTGTCGGGTGCTGATGCCCTGTGTAGCATCAGGTGATTGTGGAGAAGGTTGCTGCTTTTGTTGGTGTGCCTGGTGATGTTGGTGTTGGGGCTGATCATGGGTGGATTCCGAGGATCAAGGTGAGATTTTTTCAAGGGCACCGATGTTGCTGGAATAGATGGCAGCTAAAGTTGAGATGACAAAAGTGATGTCAATGGTGAGAGAGCTTGCTCCAAGGAAGTGACAGTGGATAGAGAGTTTACTCCAAACTGCATACAGCTCAAAGTGTCTTCCAAGTCCTGAAGGCTCAAGCTTCTGACATTGGAAAGTGAACAGCTGTGAAATGGGAGCTTTCATACCACTTTTGCAGCTGTCACCTATTCACAGCAATGGGGAGACAGAGAACCCGACCTACTTACCTGACATGATCGCTTAACGTCGTGAACCCCGCTAAAAAAGTGGTAAAATAGAAATAGGTTGGATGTGAATGTAAAAGGTATGATCAGTAAGTTCGCAGATGACACGAAAATTGGTGGAGTGGTAAATAGCGAGGTGGGAAGCCTCAAGCTACAAGATGATATAGATGGGTTGGTCAGATGGGCGGAACAGTGGCAAATGGAATTTAACCCTGAAAAGTGTGAGGTGATGCATTTTGGACGGACTAACAAGGAAAGGGAATACACAATGAATGGTAAGACCCTAGGAAAGACAGAGGATCAGAGGGACCTTGGTGTGCATGTACATAGATCCCTGAAGGCAGCAGAACAGGTGGATAAGGTGGTTAAAAAGGCATATGGGATACTTGCCTTCATTAGCCGAGGCATAGAATATAAGAGCAGGGAGGTTATGATGGAGCTGTACAAAACGCTGGTAAGGCCACAGCTGGAGTACTGTGTGCAGTTCTGGTTGCCACACTATAGGAAGGATGTGATTGCATTGGAGAGGGTGCAGAGGAGATTTACCAGGATGTTACCTGGGCTGGAGCACTTCAGCTATGAAGGGAGACTGGACAGGCTGGGGTTGTTTTCCTTGGAGCAGAGAAGGCTGAGGGGGGACCTGATTGAGGTATACAAAATTATGAGGGGCATAGATAGGGTGGATAGAAAGGAACTTTTCCCCTTAGTAGAGGGGTCAATAACGGGCATAGATTCAAGGTAAGGGGCAGGAGGTTTAGAGGGGATTTGAGGAAAAACTTCTTCACCCAGAGGGTGGTTGGAATCTGGAACTCACTGCCTGAAAGGGTGGTAGAGGCAGGAACCCTCACAACATTCAAGAAGCATTTGGACGAGCACTTGAAACACCATAGCGTACACGGCTACGGACCAGGTGCTGGAAAATGGGATTAGATTAGATAGGGCTTGATGGCCGGCGCGGACGCGATGGGCCGAAGGGCCTCTTTCTGTGCTGTATAACTCTATGGCCTAGAAATTCAGTCGCGTTTGCGCCCACTTATTGGCTAAAGAGTGGTTTGCGCCGGAAGTTTTTTAGTGCCTGAAATTCAGTTGGTCCCTCAAATCGGCGTTAGCCGGTAGCGCTGCGCCGGCACCGATGACGTCATCGGTGTGCGCAGCGCCCCGGTTCCAACGCGATTCCGTGCCGACGGCCAAATTCAGTTGCGGCCGCCTCGCCCGTAGCGGCCGCAAACAGCGTTTGAAAAACGGGGCCTTGCAGCTCCGAGAGGCCGGCGCATAAAGGTGGAGGGGCGGGCGGCCGCTTTCCCGGCAGGCGCCTGGCCGCACCTCCCTCCCCGGCCTCCTGCACCACCCCCCCGCGTCATTGGTGTCTGACTCCCGCGAGCCCGGCACTTCTCCGTGGTGCCGGGCTCATTTGCCGGGGGAATCCAGCGGCGATCTCACGGCTGCAGGCAGCTCCTCCTTAAGAGAAGGAGGAGGCCTGCAGTACCCCAGCCTGCCGCACCGCATCGGGTGCCGCAGCGGCAGCTGGACGCCTGAAATTGACTTTCATCGCCCCAAGCGAGGCGGCCAAACCCTGCAATAGCGCCCGCCTCCGTCTTGGGGCGCCGCAACTGAATTTCAGGCGGGCGCTACGGGAATCCGGGCGAGCGCTAAATTTCGGGCGCTAAAGACCTGGCGCGGCGATAGCGAATTTCTAGGCCTATGACTCTAATAGTAGTTAACAAGCATTTAACTATCTTAAATGCCTCCCCCGCCGCTTGGTGTCGGGTCAGTTTTGAAATCGCAGACCCGACACTTTGTAAACTTACATGGAGGCGGGTTTGGAGCGGGTTCCCACCCAGCTGTCAATCATTTTGATTTTGACAGTGGACCCGGCTCCGAACTCGCCCCATGAGCACCGGCAAAATCGCGGCCTATGTCTCACTTATTCCCAACACACCCAAGCAGTCTCCCAGTAAGAGTCTACTGATATCAGTCAATCTTGAGCATTGTTGCATTTTCCTCTCCCCAACTGGCAATAGTCTATTTATTGCCTTTTATTAATCTCCACTATCCAAAAAAGAACTAGTTTCCAGTTACAAAACAATGACCATTTCTGGGCAATTTCCTAATGCTGAAAATGAGCGACGACATCTTTTGTATGCACGTGATAATGATGTTGATAGTATCCAATGCTGTATCAGCACATTTTCAAATTATGATTCAGAAGATTTCCAGCAGGTAATTGAATGACCTGCAAGCTTTAAAAGTGGTTGCATTTATTTCCCTTCTGGAGAGCTATACAATTAATGACCCAAAATGTACTGTACTGAGAGTTATCAGATTGTATTGGGTTTCAGAAACAGGTAAACACAATGACTGCAGTGAAATACAAAGCGATTGTCTTTTGTAATTGCAAGTAATGTACCAAAATTAACCCCAACTATGTTAAATTCTTTTAGGTCTATTTGCAGATATTTACACATATCAGTAAGTATTAATAGAATGGTGCAGACTTGATTTTCTCTGGAACTTGAGTCATTTTAAATTCACATCAGTGGTGCGCCATTTAGTTATGAAAAATCTTCTCTCTTCCTCCCCCACCAGTACAAAAAAAAGCCCAGAAGTGTTCAATTCTGTATTTGAGAACATTGAGCTACCCAGTTCATGTCTTTATACAGTTGGTATACTTACCGCATATCAAGCGTTAAAATTGTGTGTTCCTCTCCACTACAGGAAAGTCCAACAATCCCAGCAGTTTAAAATTTCTAGTCTGTACGCACAAGATTTAAAAGCTCATCAATATTTATGACCTCCCGCTGAGATCAGGGGAAGTAAGGATCCATTTCATGTTCTTTGATTATTTCCCCCAGTCCTCACCTCCAAATCATTGAATCAGACTGTGACATGACTCCACAGGTGCCAGCAACCCTTCAAGGGGCCCTAATTCATGTGAGCATTGGCGAGCAATTTAACCACGGGGCGCGTCATGGAGGAACTTCATCTTGTCCACATTTTCCCCACTTACCAGGAGTTAAAAGATAATGGACAGCAGTGGGAAAACGGGCTGATTTTTTTCCATCTACAAAGCTCAGTGGCACGGAGACCAATTGTAAAAAAAAGTCTTGACCATAACTTGCATTTCGCCAACACAAAAAGACTTCTCAACGCAGTTCACATTGAGCAAAGGGGGAAATAGGAGAGGGATTAGGGTGGGGCAGGCCAATAATATGGTCAACGAGAAAGGTTTTGTGGCGGTTTCTGAAAGCAGGGAGGGAGGTGGCAAGGTGGAGAGGGCAGAAAGTCCCAACAGGCAGGAGTGTAGTCACTATTTGAGCAGTCAGTCATCAATAGTGAAGCAGGGCACAAGAATAACATTAGGCGAGTGGAGGCTGTGCACTCGGACACAAGGCAGATCACTAAAATAAGGCTGGACAAGGCCACGAAGAGATTTAAAAGTGAGAAGAATTCTGACGTCAATTTGGTGGGGCACAGGGAGCCAGTGAAGCTTGAAGAGGGCAGGTGTCATAGGAGTGCGGGATCTTACCAAGGATCATCTTGGTCTGTATGCCGCAGTCCCAATGCCTTTCTGCATTGAGCTAAAAGGGGAACCATTTCACCAGTTAATAAAAAGCAATAACCTTGAAAGCATGTGTTTATTATTATATATCAGATTTCCTCAGGCCAAAACAATCACTGGCATGATAAGACTAGCATTACGTGTACACATTTAAAGTTATTACCCAAATATTCAGGAGTCATTTTAACATCCAAATTTTATAAGATTAGATAATAGCTGCCTAGGTAACGATCAGCTATAATACAAAAACATTAAAATATTAGCATAGACTAGGCTTGTATTCCCTATAGTATAGAGATTAAGGAGTGATCTAATTGATGTGTTTAAGATGATTAAAGGATTTGATCGGGTAGAGAGAGAGAAACTATTTCCTCTGGTGGGGGGAGTCCAGAACAAGGGGGCATCACCTTAAAATTAGAGCCAGGCCGTTCAGGGGTGATGTCAAGAATCACTTCTTCACACAAAGGGTAGTGGAAATCTGGAACTCTCTCCCGCAATGAAGTGTTGAGGCTGGGAGTCAATTGAAAATTTCAAAACTGAGATTGATAGATTTTTGTTCGGTTAAAGAAAGACTTGCATTTCTACAGCGCCTTTCACAACATCAGGACTCCCAAAGTGCCTTACAGCCAAAGAAGTACTTTTGAAGTGTAGTCACTGTTGTAATGTAGGAAACGCGGCAGTCAATTTATGCACAGCAAGCTCCCACAAACAGCAATGAGATAATGACCAGAGAATTATTCGCACACTATCCTCTCACTTCCAGACCCTGGATTTTAATCCGGATTCATCCTGAAGTAAACAAAGCGAAATTATCCTCTCTCGTAACTGGAAGAGTCCTGTGTGAAATAAGACTGGCTCGTCTCAATTTTGGCATGAGCCCACAGCACAAGTTTGGCACCAATCAGCAATTTCACTCAGAGGCCATGAGGATGGCTGGTACGGGGAGCAGAGAGAGACAGAGAGAGTGAAAAATCATGTTGCTACAGTAGTAGCTGGAGCTTTAATCAAAGCCAAGTTTCTGCTAAACATATGCTATTGTGCTGCAACAGTATCAGTTTTTATTGGAAAATTTTCAAAAGTGTTCAATAGAAGTACAAGAAGAATGTATATTGTACTAGCTGGGGGGGCCCGGCGTTGCCAAGGCTTTTTTGTAAAACGGCAGTTTACAGGGCCACGCGGTTGACGGCCAGCCGCTGCCGCTCCCCCGCTCTGTGTCTCGGGCCGAGCGGTTGTCAGGCCCGGCCCGAGAGACCCCAACTCACCTCCCGCTCTGGCGGGCCGCTGCAGCTGCCCTGCTCGCTGTTGAGTAAAAGCAGTGAAAAAAATGGCGGCTACGTTTCGGGAGGATGCAGGATTAGGTCCCGCCCACACACGGAATGAAACGCCCCCCGTGACGCACCGATTGGTCAACCATCAGGTCACTGAACTGTAGGATTGGTCAACCACTAATGAGCGGATTTTTGAACGTTTTTTGTATACTGTCCGAACAATTTTTGTCTGACCAAAAAGTAAATACGCCTATGAGACTCCCCTAATCATAAGCTTTCTTTTGATATAACATATGTGTAGGTACGCTCTATAACTTTTGAGTGTATAGCGGACAGACAGACAGGCAGTTTTATATATATAGATGGAGAGCTTATCAGAACAATTCAAGCAAGGCATAGGGTTAGAACTGTAATTTTTAATATTCAGAATTGAAATTAAGCGCTGTAAAACACACGTGTTCATTTTAACAATCTATATAACTGAATATAAAGTTTTAAAGCTCTGCTTAAGCATTCCGTTAAATGACAAATATGTGTAACGTTCTAAGGATGGGAAACAAAAGACAGAATTGTAAGACAAACTCATTAGGAGTCAGGAATAAATAGAAGAACAGGCCACATCACTCAGGTTTGTTGCAATAGATTGTCTGCATGGGATGCCTTGTATGCACAGATATTGTTCCTCTTGGCTCAAAGCAGGAAAGGCAACAGTGATGGGAATGAAGTTAGAGAGGCAGAGTAGGTTTACCGAGTTTACTGTAAAATCAGTTGCAAAATACAGATGGGAAATTTAAATCTTTACACGATAACGATCTGCATATTAGAAGCTCATTCAATAATATAATGACTTTACCACAAACCACAGTCTGACATAAAAGGGCAATTAGTGGGAGGGGGCAATCTCAGGGAGATTTAAAGAAATCTCCATTTACAAAAGGTTAGTTATATTTCGTTCTGTCTGATGCCTATGACGTGTAAATTGAAGTATGGATTTCCCCTTTTACAATGCAATGATGAATGACTATTAAATACATGTTTTAACTTTCGACACTACCCCGTTCAAGGCACATTTACATCGCCGGGAACAACAGTGAAGGTTCAGACATTTTATTTCCTTCAGGCTTCCCTGGCACCATTTTACTTCAGTTTCCTGACGTGCTCTTGCAGAGAGCCGGCACGGGCGTGATGGGCCGAATGGCCTCCTTCTGTGCTGTAGCTATTCTATGACTCTGGTTTACAACTTTGCAACAGACTGGAGTCTAATATTGCATTTCACTGCTTGACTTCAGGGGAAACCACAACTGGAGTTTTTGAATAGAATTGAATGTTTCAGAGGGGCAGGTGATAATCATTAAACCCAAGTCAGTTAGACGAGTCCCCTACGCATTCAACTTTTCATTTGGCACCTTGATATCATCTCGCTTACCAATTTCCTGTTGCCTCATGACACAGTTTGCCTCCCCTTCCTCCCCCAGGTCATTCACGGGTGTCAGGAAAGTCAGCATCCATACGAAAGCAATTCCTCCACAATACAGAACGCTTGCACTTCAAAATGAAATCAATTCACCTTCCTGAAAATCAAGTGATCCTGTCGAACCCGTTAACCTGCAAGGCAGGAAATCTTAAAATCTGTAAAAGAGATAAGCAACCAACAGCCACAGCAACATTCTCAACAAGGGGTTTATTAAAATATGCAGTGGCCAGAGGCCAGTGCAGCCTTCGGTCGCCTGAGGAAGAGAGTGTTTGAAGACCAGGACCTCAAACCCGGCACTAAGCTCATGGTCTACAGAGCAGCAGTGATACCCGCCCTGCTGTATGCCTCAGAGACATGGACCATGTACAGCAGACACCTCAAAGCACTGGAGAGGTACCACCAACGCTGCCTCTGCAAGATCCTGCAAATCCATTGGCAGGATAGGCGCACAAACGTCAGTGTTCTTGCTCAGGTCAACATCCCCAGCATCGAAGCTTTGACCAGGCTAGATCAGCTCCGATGGACAGGTCACATTGTCCACATGCCCGATACGAGACTCCCAAAACAAGCGCTCTACTCGGAGCTCCGGCACGGCAAGAGAGCCCCAGGTGGGCAGAGGAAACGCTTGAAGGCCACCCTCAAAGCCTCCTTGAAAAAGTGCAACATCCCCACTGACACCTGGCAATCCCTGGCCCAAGACCGCACAAAGTGGAGAAGAAGCATCCGAGAAGGCGCCGAACACCTCGAGTCTCTTCGCCGGGAGCAAGCGCAAGCCAAGCACAAGCCGCGCACGTGAACCAAGCACCCCACCCACCCGCCCCTTCAACCACCGTCTGCCCCACCTGTGACAGAGACTGTAGGTCCTGCATTGGACTCATCAGTCACCTGAGAACTCATTTTTAATGTGGAACCAAGTCATCCTCGATTCCGAGGGACTGCCTAAGAAGAAGTGTATTAAAATATACACGGTTCTCTTTACCCCTGAAGAGAGCATCTTTGCATTACAATGGATAAACATATTTTTTAGTTTATCCCAGGAAAAATAAAGATAAAAGAAATAAAATTGCAAGGATCATCAATTCCCATGGAATGCTGATTTACCCATCTAAGTTCCCCTCCAACTCACACACACCATCCTGACTTGGAAATATATCGGCCATTCCTTCATCGTCGCTGGGTCAAAATCCTGGAACTCCCTCCCTAACAGCACTGTGGGAGCACCTTCACCACACGGACTGCAGCGGTTCAAGGCGGCGGCTCACCACCACCTTCTCAAGGGCATCTAGGGATGGGCAACAAATGCTGGCCTTGCCAGCGACGCCCACATCCCATGAACGAATAAAAAAAAGTGCCCCAACAAACTGGTTCTATCTGGGCCAGGGGCATCGAGTCTAGAATGACATAGAATTCACAGCACAGAAAGAGGCCATTTGGCCCAACAGGTCTATGTCAGTGTTTCTGCTCCACATGAGCCTCCTCCCACCCTACTTCATCTCACCCTATCCTTCTGCTCCAATGTCTCTGATGTACTTAAGCTTCCCCTTAAATGCATCTATGTTATTTGCCTCAACTACTCCATGTGGTAGCAAGTTTCACATTCTCACCACTCTCTTGGTAAAGAAGTTTCTCCTCGGGAAGAGGGGAGGGAGCCCAGAGCCCGGTACGTCCCAGGAACTAGCAGGAGCTGCGAGACGCAAGCTCAACTGGAAGCCCATTCAATTTTACACAGATTACACTCCCCATCAACAGGCTATCGACATGTTTAAAAATAAAACAAACACCTCCAACCTACTAATGGAGACCGTAATATGTTAATAGCCCATATAATCACACAGTATAGCAACCAATTAATGGGGACTACAGCCCGATTTGAGCATTTTGAACTTTGAATTGCCAATTACATGTATATCCTACAAATCTGGTCAGGATAAATTAAGCAATAATGCAAAGATGGCAATATGGCATTGGGCAACTGAAGATAGGCAAGGATGATTGAAGGGATTTTCCACTGGAGCAGAGAAGGCAAAGAGGAGATTTAATGGAGGTTTTTTAAAATTACTAAGGGTTTTATCAGAATGAATAGGGTAACAATATATCCTCTGGTTGGGGAGTCAGTGATAAGGCTGCATCAATTTAAAATTGCTCTCAAGAGGCTTAGGACAAATAAAGCGTTGTTGGGTCATGGAATGCTTTGGAGTAATTGAGGCAGAGACCATTGCATTCTTTAAGTGTATAAATATTTGAAGGAGGAAAGAGTTGGCACAGATATAATGGGCTGAATGACATCCTTCTGTGCTGTAAATTTCTATGGTTCTATTACAGCGCCTGCAATAGGGCAGGGTGATTAACGGACAAGGTCTCAGGAGCCCCTATGGTCAATTCCCCAGTTTAGTACAGGCGGCTGTTCATTAATGTGACTTTTCATAGTTCAATCACTTCCTTATTACTGGATTCGATAGGGTAGTTACAAACTATTTCCCCTGGTGGAGGAAATCAAGAACGAGGGGACATCATCTTAAAGTTATAGCTGGGCCATTTGGCAGGGAAATCAGGAAGAACTTTTTGACACAAAGGAGCTTGCAAGACTGAGATTGATAGATGTTTGTTAGGGAAGAGTATTCTTCTTAGGCAGACCCTCAGAACCGAGGATAACTTGTTTCCACATTAAAAATGAGTTTGCAGGTGACTGATGAGTCCAATGTGGGACCTACAGTCTCTGTCACAGGTGGGGCAGATGGTGGTTGAAGGGGCGGGTGGGTGGGGTGCTTGGGTTGACGTGCGCTCCTTGCGCTGCCTGCGCTTGGCTTCCGCTTGCTCCCGGCGAAGAGACTCGAGGTGTTTGGCGCCTTCTCGGATGTTTCTCCTCTTCTTTGTGCGGTCTTGGGCCAGGGATTCCCAGGTGTCAATGGGGATGTTACACTTTTTCAAGGAGGCTTTGAGGTGTCCTTGAAGCATTTTCTCTGCCCACCTGGGGCTCTCTTGCCGTGTCGGAGCTCCGAGTAGAGCGCTTGTTTTGGGAGTCTCGTATCGGGCATGCAGACAATGTGACCCGTCCATCGGAGTTGATTGAGCGTGGTCAAAGCTTCGATGCTGGGTATGTTGGCCTGAGCAAGAACACTGACGTTGGTGCGCCTATCCTGCCAATGGATTTGCAGGATCTTGCGGAGGCAGCGTTGGTGGTACCTCTCCAGTGCTTTGAGGTGCCTGCTGTACATGGTCCATGTCTCTGAGGCATAGAGCAAGGCAGGTATCACTGCTGCTCTGTAGACCATGAGCTTAGTGCCGGGTTTGAGGTCCTGGTCTTCAAACACTCTCTTCCTCAGGCGACCGAAGGCTGCACTGGCACACTGATGGCGGTGTTGGACTTCGTCGTCGACATCTGCCCTTGTTGACAGTAGGCTCCTGAGGTATGGAAAGTGCTCCACGTTGTCCAAGGCCTTGTCGTGGATTTTGATAATCGGGGGGGCAGTACTGTGTGGCGGGGGCAGGTTGGTAGAGGACCTTTGTCTTACGGATGTTTAGTGCAAGGCCTATGCTCTCGTACGCTTCGGTGAATGTGTTGACGATGGTTTGGAGTTCGATCTCCGAGTGAGCACAGACGCAAGCATCGTCTGCATACTGTAATTCGACGACAGAGGATGGGACGACCTTGGATCTGGACCGGAGGCGACGGAGGTTGAACAGTTTCCCGTTTGTTCTGTAAATTAGCTCCACTCCAGCGGGGAGCTTACTGAGGGTGAGATGGAGCATTAAGAGTATTAAGGGATATGGAGCAAAGGTGGGTAAGTTGAGGTACAGATCAGCCATGATCTAATTGATTGGCAGAGCAGGCTTGAGGGGCTGAATGGCCTGTTCCTGTTCCTCTGATCCTATGGTGCACCACCCAGGTGGATATTAATGCATTAGCCTAGACACGACTGTGGGCAGGTTATTTGACCGAGAGTGGGGATGTTACAACAGAGCTCAAGCTTATCAATTAACACCCGCACCTTCCCCTGACAGATAGCAACTAGGAGTGGGGACCCTGATTGGTCTTTCCCCTCTCTACCCAAGAGACACAGAAGCAGCCACTATGTTTGTGACCTGAAGCAAAGATAGCAAATAAAGCATCACTGCTGCTGACACACTTACAGTTCTTGACTGGTTTGAGTGTCAGCCCTGGCTCAGTTGGTAGCAACCTCGCCTCGGAGTCAGAAGATTGTGGGTTCAAGTTCCACTCCAAGAGACTTGAGCACAAAAATCAAGGCTGATACTCCCAGTGCAGTACTGAGGAAGTGCTGCACTGTCGGAGGTGCCGTCTTTCGATGAGCCGTTAAACAGAGGTCCCGTCTGCCCTCCCAGGTGGACGCAATAGATCCCATGGCACTATTTCGAAGAGAAGGAGTTCTCTCTGGTGTCCTGGCCAATATTTATCCCTCAATTAACATCACTAAAAAACAGATGATCTGGTCATTATCACATTGCTGTTTGTGGGAGCTTGCTGTGCGCAAATTGGCTGCCGCGTTTCCTACATTACAACAGTGACTCCACTTCAAAAAAGTACTTCATTGGCTGTAAAGCGCTTTGGGACGTCCGGTGGCCATGAAAGGCGCTGTATAAATGCAAGTCTTTCTTTCTATCTCATCTTGGAGCACCTTATAGGGACACTCAAGCAAACAAGACTATTTTCCATTCAAAGCCAGTGAATATACTGTAATTCCGTGCATTTTTGTAATTCATCACGACATGTTTACAGAAAATCACTTGTGGAGCAGTTACAGTAATATTTTGAAAGTCCCAACATCCTTACAGTACTCAGCGTTAAAAGCCTTTCTATTTGAATGTGTCACTTTCACAACTTGTAACAAGTAAGAATGAAATTCAAGACATGTTCAGAGAGGAAAATCAGTTGAACGTCAAAAATATTTACCTCAGTGAGTAAACATTTACTCAGTCACACACACGCATCAGTATTTCTGCCACAACTGGCTAGTTTCTAAATAAACCATCCTACACTTTATAAGTGGAAACTGTTTTTCTGCACAAGGACAGAGCTTTCTCTATGTAAACATTCACTATTATGTAAGGCGTAAAATTAAACACAATGTACAGTATTATATGTTGCTTAGAATTACAAATCTAATGAAACAAAACAGTAGGGTTGAAGATGAACAACAACAACTTGTATTTATATAGCACCTTTAACATAGTAAAACATCACAAGGCGCTTCACAGGAGCGTCAACAAACAAAATTTGATACGAGCCACATGAGGAGATATTAGGACAGGTGACCAAAAAACTTGGCCAAAGAGGTAGGTTTTAATTAGCGTCTTAAAGGAGGAGGAGAGAGAGGTGGAGAGGTTTAGGGAGAGAATTCCAGAGCTTAGGGCCCAGGCAGCTGAAGGTATAGCCGCCAATGGCTGAGCGATTAAAATCAGGGATGCTTAAGAGGCCAGAATTGGAGGAGCGCAGATATCTCGGAGGGTCGTGGGGCTGGAGGAGGTTACAGAGATAGGGAGGGGCGAGGCCATGGAGGGATTTGAAAACAAGGATGAGAATTTTGAAAATCGAGGCGCTGCTTAACCGGGAGCCAATGTACGTCAGCAAGCACAGGGGTGATGGGTGAACGGGACTCGGTGCGAGTTAGGACACGGGGCAGTGAGCACAGGGGGTGATGGGTGAACGGGACTCGGTGCGAGTTAGGACACGGGGCAGTGAGCACAGGGGGTGATGGGTGAACGGGACTCGGTGTGAGTTAGGACACGGGGCAGTGAGCACAGGGGGTGATGGGTGAACGGGACTTGGTGTGAGTTAGGACACGGGGCAGTGAGCACAGGGGGTGATGGGTGAACGGGACTTGGTGCGAGTTAGGACACAGACAGCAGAGTTTTGGATGAGCTCAAGTTTACAGAGGGTAGAACGTGGGAGGCCGGCCAGGAGTGCATTGGAATAGTGAAGTCTAGAGGTAACAAAGGCACTTATGGAAAGGTAGTTATGGAACACCATGTTCAGGTTTTCCCCATAAGACTGTATAACCTGTACTTAATTTTAAATGAGATTTGACCTACCATCATAACACATTCCATTTCATGCAGCAAGCACTAAAATCCAAGCAGCTGCTGGAAGGGGCAAGTAAAAAAGAGCGCATCGACCACAGCAAAGAATTCAGTTCTGGATAACTAAGCAAGTTCATATAAAATGATCCAATATCTGTGGTTTATGCTTTTAATAACTTGCTTCTTGGGAGCAGCCACTGGAATTTTGATTTGTTCAAAATACCTTCGAATTACATAAAGGATCCCAATAGTCCAGCTGTGTCCTACGGAGCAGGAAGCTCTCCAGATTCAATCTGTGCAAGGTTAGCTTATTTCAGCTGGGGTAGTGGTCGGGTCGAATCAATTAGCCTCAACACCCCTGGGATGGCGGGGGGGGGGGGTGCGGGTGATAAATCGGCCAGGGTTTCCCTGGCCCTGATCACTAACCAACAACATCTGCTGGAAGTGCAGGCGTGTGGAAGTTGGGTGAAGACAATATCACACGGAGTGGTCATTCCAACCTTCACCCAATTGAATAGCCTGACAACACTCACTGTGTCGACTCACATATGAAGGATGGCCACTTGGGTGGGCTAGCAGAGGGGCTTTGCCCCCTTTTGGTGCCCGAGCACGAACCTAATGCCTTTGGAAAAAGGAAGAAAGTTGGCAGAAAAATTGAACAGGAAAAAAATACATTAAAGGACCATGTTGAAAACCGCTTATGAAACTGTCACATTTTACAAATGCAGGGAGTCAAGTAAATCCTGATTTTCCCTGCGCTGTGCCTGGTATGGATCTCTCTCCTCCCCCCAATTTATTCTGTACTGAACCCCAGAGATGTACCTTTAAAATGTTTCTATGTTGTGCAAGACTCACATTATTGCTACTATGGTGTTCCCCAAGCACTGGTCTTATGCAGCCAACTACAAACCAAACGATAAAACCGCCAGGACTCACTAAAACCAGTTTCCATCCAGGAAGTCCTATTTATAAGCAGATCTCCTGGGCTGCTGGTCTTAGCAAGTCTCGACAGTTTTACATTTGGATTACAGTGACTGCGCGAGATCCACATTCAGAAACCCAGCAATATAAAAACATTTTGAATTTAATCTCATGTACATTTTTTAAAAAGCTGGGTTAACATTTTTTGGATACCGCCCCCCCCCAATTTTTTGCACTTTCTCGCAGCCAAGCCAGATAGCTAGTTACAAGAAGAGTCTTTTAGCAGAAGCCACAATTAATTTGGAAGTCAAATTCAGGACACATTTTAATCCACAGTATGAAACCGTGTAATGTCATAAACTAAAGTGGAAAAATTCAATGCATCGCTTAAGGAGTGTGTTATATGCCAACTTTAGTTTGTTAGATAGACTTGCGACCCATTCTCCCAAATATCCCTTATAGCTGGCATCTGTCAGTTACTCTGCTGCAATGTGCTGTATATATCGTGAGGATTGGTTGCGGTTTGGCTTTAACACCCCTACATAGGGTGAAACTGTCTGCAGACACCTACTTCACAGACTCACAAATGGAAGAGTCGCCATTTGCGACTTGTGCAGGGTACCTGCAATCTGCCAGGAACTGTGGCCCAGCAGGAGTCATCACCATCAAGAAAGAAATGTTATGGAAAGGAAAGATGCCGATTACACATGCACGCTCAATAAGCATCCCTAATGGTGCAATGCCCCTCGAATTAATCCATGGGGGTTATAATTATCTGCATAAACAGTCTCTTAAATCATCAAAAGCATCATATACATAAAAGCTCTTACACTCTGTTCTAGTGTATGAAAGTAAGTTTAAAAATAATTCCCCTTTTTGTGGTGAGAAAGGGAGTTTTTTTTGTTGGAAACTTTACTTGTGTTATAATTTTTATTTTAAATTTTTTGTTAAAGAAAAGTGCGCTTTATTTTCCATTGTTTCTTGATTTGTTAAACCTCTAGACTCTAGTGTTCACTATTTAGCAAGTGGCTGCTCTGTGAATCATGGACCAAATGCCACATCTGACACCCAACATTACAGCTATCAAATGCTACATGATGATGCTCGGTCTAGATGCTTCATCTATTCCCGATTATGTGAAATAAGAAAGAAAGAACTTGCAGTTATACAGCACCTTTCATGACGTCAGGACGTTCCAAAGCACTTCACAGCCAACAAAGTACTTTGGAAGTACTTCTAGACACAAAAGGCATCAAGGGGTATGGGGCGAGAGCGGGAATATGGTATTGAGATAGAGGATCAGCCATGATCACATTGAATGGCGGAACAGGCTCGAAGGGCCAAATGGCCTACTCCTGCTCCTATTGTTCTATGTTTGTAAGTGTAGTCACTGTTGTAATGTAGGAAACGCAGCAGCCAATTTGCGCACAGCAAGCTCCCACAAACAGCAATGTGATAATGACCAGGTTGTCTGTATTTCTGTGATGTTGGTTGAGGGATATTATTGGCCAGGACACCGGGGAAAAATCCCCTTCTCGCCTTCGAATAGTGCCATGGGATCTTTCCTGTCCACCTGAGAGAGCAGACGGGGCCTGGACATAACATCTCATCCGAAACACGGCACCTCAGACAGTGCAGCACACGCCCTCAGTACTGCACTGAAGCGTCAGCCTAGATTTTGTGCTCACGTCTCGGTGAGTATTCTTTACACAGCATTCTCTACCACACATTATATCAAGTAGACGTACCAGTTTACCCTTGATTGCTCTATGGCTAAAATAACTGGAAACCACCTACACAGAACAAAGTGCTTTCAGAAATTCCATCACAGCTACCCGAGAGGTATGTCAGGAATTTAATGGTGGAATTGTGTCACTTTTACAAGGAGTTACATCAGCAGGCTGGCTTTTCTGCAGTCTCGACAGTACTGATTCATCGCCGGCCGAAGTGGATTTGAATCTGAATATTAAAGAAATGTCTTGCCTTGCCAATTCAAGACTGGGAGAAGCAGATAGAACAGCTGCTAAAAATATTCTTCTGCAATACAAAATGTCATTTGTGAATTCCAGATCATCCGCTCCCATCCTCCCTCCTCAATATAGGTGTCGGGGGAGGGAAAGAGAAGGGGGCCGGGAACTTCTCTTATATGGAGGAAGAGACCGGGATGATGAGGGTGGGGGCACGGGTGCAAACCTGCGAGAGTTTGGGGGGTGATGTCGGTAGGCACTTCTTCACGCAGGGAGTGGAGGAGGTCTGGAGCTCTCTCCCCCAAGTAGCTGTTGAGGCCAGGTCAATTGGGAATTTCGCTACTGGGATTGACAGTTGTTGGGCAAGGATGTTGGGGGTTGCGGAGCCAGGACGGGTGAATGGAGTTGAGGTACGGATCATCCGTGGCTTAGTTGAGTGGCGGAGCAGGATTGAGGGGCTGAATGGCCTACTCCTGTTCCTATGTCCCTAGAAGGATATGCGAACAGGGTAGAGACTGCCAAAGGCCAAGGAGCAGAGAGTCTGCTGGGCTTTCAGCTGGCAAGAGGATGCTGAACACAAAAATAGTTCAAACCCTGATGGTGGTGGGAAAGAAAGAAATGAAATTCTACTTACATATGTTTCCTCAGCAAAATGGATTCTGTGCAGGATGATCTCAGTCTGTAAAGAGCTAATGTAACAATGTGGTTTTAAACACCAGTAATGATGAGTGTTTATGTAATCTATCATGATTAAAAAACAGGTAATACTGCAGTTCTACCATATTATAACTTGCATTTATATAGCGCCTTTAAAGTAGTAAAACATCCCAAGGTGCTTCACAGGAACGTAATCAGACAAGATTTGATACCGAGCCACATTAGGAGATATTAGGGCAGGTGACCAAAGCTTGGTCAAAGAGTTGGGTTTTAAGGCATATAATCATCAAAATGTATAGCATAAAACATATCACCTTTTGGGCTACTTACACAGCATTACGTGCCTCTCCAAACATCAGTAAACCTACACTAGAAAAAACAAGAGCACCAACAGAAAAATTTTCTTTCAATAAACATTTAATAGCGTGTTTCTATTGTACATTTCAAGAGATCCCTGTAAATCAATCTAAGGTAAGAATACCATCTGGAGTGTTTAAGAGACAAAAACAATTTAAGCTTCATTCTTACAGTTTATCTCATCTGCATGCCTTGACGTTAGTGACTGTTTTTAAGCAGTCATTATCGGAATCTTACTCGTCCTGCTGTCACAGTGGAATAACTGACATTTTTTTCTGTGTGAAGTTCAGCAAAGCCTGCACAATTAATTCAGTGAAGAATCAAATTTATGCAAGAGTTGTCGACACATTCAGGACTGAATCCAGTGTCTGCAAACTGGGATCCAAAGAGTGGGGCTTCTTCCAAATTGGGGTAGTGCAGGGAGCAGGAAATTGCCGAAGGCAAGGATGAGACATTTGCACATTGGCTACATGATCAATATAGGCGTTGTATGAAAGGAAAGTATCAGAACTGGGCTCGACCTCTGTTCTTTGGTGTATTTTCTGTACACGGAAGTAACTTGGTTTTTTGCTTGAGATTTTTTTTAAAGTACATTTCTGCAAGTAATTTCTATCCCTCTCTTGGATCTCCCTCTGCCTTATTCTTCAAGACAGGTAAAGAGTGTGTTCTCGTATCTCTGACGAAGTTGCTTTTAATCCAGCCACTGCAATATGCTTTGGAGTTCCACGTGCTGACTGGTCTTACAGAGAAACTACTTGGGCTTGCTCTGCCTTTCAAAGACACTGCATCTACCGGCTCACTTGCCTATTATTAACATTGTTATACTTTGCACTGGGCGCACACTCCCTGTTATCATAATTTTAGGTCACGCTTTTGTGTCCACATTTACCATTGTAAGTTGCTATGTCAACATTTTCCAATCAATGTTGCTACATCAACTGTCACGGTGTAGTTGCCAGTCCGGCTACTAGGCAGCTCTATGCAATGCGTTTTTAAGTCTTTCTTCTGACACTGACACCATCTTGTATCTCTCTCTCTCTCACACACACACACTGAAAGTTGAAACTGCTTTTAATAAAACAGTGTTGAACATTACTGTGGGGCACAGTTGTTACATTGATGACCCATCACTCACAAAAAGGTACATCTCATGTTTTCACAATCTCTTATTCTCCACAAGAATGGGTAGTACTTTCATGTAGCCAGTACCGCCTCTTCAAACTACATGCTTTATTCACTAAATTATTGATTATAGTCTAGCAACAGAAACTACAAGACCGCATCCGAAGTGCTGTCTCCTCTCAGATCATGGGAGTTCTTTTGGTTTTCTTTTATGCTTTAATACAACACAGGAGAAAAATGATTCCGTTTAAACCATGTCTCTTTGCCTTTTTAAATGTCTCTAAAGACCCATTAATAGTCCAGGCTGAAGAAACTACATTTAGCTCAAGGCCAGATGACCAAAGCGGAATGCGTTTCCTTCTGAAGGCTGATACATAGTGTGGGCTGTCCAAAGTCAGTGCACCTGCCAGAAAGTACTGAATTAGTGAGCTACGTGGAGTTTTTATTAATTGCTGAAATCCACAGGAGAATCACCTAAGCATAGGCCTGATGTGAATCTCCCGCATCCATAGCCCCAGACAGCACGGGCATAACAAAATGGGAATGTATTTTGCTCTGGGTCAGGGTCATACTGTTTTCACAAAAGTGTTTATACGTCGGAATTTGCCCTGCAGCCGCTGCAAATTCACATCTGTAGTTTTATTACCAATGGGTAAACTGCTTCATTTAAAATGGAGAGAAACAGCCTGATCCTGTAACTTCCTTTGTCATAGACAGCAAAGCCAAGTCACTCACTCATTACAAAACAGATTCACCAGGATCCATTTCCCACTCTTTTGTTAATAGAAAAAAGAAAGATACATTCAAGGACGGTAAGTCCCCTCCACCCTCGCATAAAGTGCCCGGAGCTCAATGCAGTTTTAGATTGTCGTCATTTAATCCACTTCTTCCTCCGAAGAGATTTATTTAGATCCTCACACAGCAGGTTACGGAAGAGCAAGCACATCCCGAATTAACAGCTGGCAACCTTGCTAGCTTACGAGCCTGGGACCAGCAATTTGATTGCAGGTGATTTCACCAGAGACTGCAGAACGAGATCCAGACCCAAGACCGTTTGACAGCAAGACTGACCAGTCAGATGAACTAATGGATGGATGCATTCCAAGGCTGTTGCATGCTCCCCGTGCACAAGGATGTGCTTGCGCAGGACATTGCCAATAAACACCTGCACACAGAGAAGAGGCAGTGAGCACATGTTTAATTTTTTAATTCTGCACGTATATATTTAGTTTCTAAATAACAACAGAAAATGCTGGAAAAACTCAGCAGGCCAGGCAACATCCGTGGAGAGAGAAATAGAGTCAACGTTTCAGGTGGAAACCCTTCGTCAAGACTCAAAAAGCACAGGAAATGAAATAGATTAAAAGGCCAGTTTGGGGGCTGGGAGAGAACAAAAGAGAAGTGAAGAGACATTAAGAGGTATTCAAAACCAGACGAGATGGTGATAGGACTAGTGGAGACAAAAGACGGCTCTAGATTAGGTGTGAAATGCGCTGGCAGAATGGGAGACAGCTGCCATGTGGGAGAGAAAAAAAGAGGGAAGGGCACAAAACAAAGGTGTGGATAAAAAATATATAAAAATGTAATGGGGGCCGAGGTTATGATCTGAAATTGTTGAACTCGATATGGAGTCCAGAAGGCTGTAAAGTGCCTAATCAGAAGATGAGGTGCTGTTCCTCGAGCTTTACGGATTTCCAGCATCTGCAGTATTTTGCTATCGTATATTTAGTTTCTACCCTGCTCGCAGACCCAGAGCCGCAGATTGGTTAATTTCATCAGCTGCTGTCCCTGCCATCATTTCAAGCCCTCCGTAAGATCATGACTGGAGATACACGAAGGAAAAAAGCTACCAGACCTTGATACTTATTCCAGGAACACCAGAACTGCCCCAGCGAGAGCCCAACATTCTGAATCCATACACACCATCTGGATGGAATATGAGCTGTAATGTTTTTATGTTCCGCCTGCTTATAAACTCTCTCCCAGACAGTAATGTTGCCTTGAAATCTCTCCTTCAGGTGGAAATGTGTAAAACCAGAAGTCAACACTGGTTACTGAATTAAGACATGAGGCTACTGTAACCCCCTGGTTTGTCTTCCATCTCTCATCAACACTGGATTAGCAAAATACTTTTGACTATGGCTCGCCCCATGGATCATGTGCTTTATTTGCTGCGGATCCAATCCACATGGAGGCTATTTAAAAAAAGAGAGACAAACATGGAACATAATACCGGAATACAGGTACCTAGAAAAAACAGAATAGCTGGTCACATTGCGCAAAGCAAGCTCCCACAAACAGCAAATTGGCTGCCGCGTTTCCTACATTACAACAGTGACTACACTTCAAAAAGTACTTCATTGGCTGTAACTTGCACTGTCTCATTCACCCATCACCCCCCTGTGCTCGCTGACCTACATTGGCTCCCGGTCCGGCAACGCCTCGATTTTAAAATTATCATCGTTTTCCAATCCCTCCATGGCTTTGCCCCTCCCTGTCTCTGTAACCTCCTCCAGCCCCTACAACCCTCCGAGATATCTGCGCTCCTCCAATTCCGGCCTCTTGCGGAATCCCCGATTTACATCGCTCCACCATTGGCGGCCGTGCCTTCAGCTGCCTGGGCCCTAAGCTCTGGAATTCCCTCCCTAAACCTCTCCTCCTCTCTCTCCTCCTCTAAATGCTCCTTGAAACCGACCTCTTTGAATAACCCTTTTGGTCACCTGTCCTAATATCTCCTTATGTGGCTCGGTGTCAAATTTTGTTTGATAATCGCCCCTGTCACATGTTTTATTGCGTTAATGGTGCTATATAAATGCAAGCTGTTGTTGTCCTAGTAAAGCACTTTGGGACGTCCTGAAGTCACGAAATATGCTGAATTAAGTCAAGTCTTTTTCTTTTTAATGCAGACCATTACCTGGGATGCACTATCACGCTAACATGCTCTAAAACCCAGCATCTATCAAGTATAATAGACTACATATCTCAAAAGTTAAGGGAACCCAATATGCCTATTGCTCAACTGATCTTATTTGTTCAATGAAATACATTACATCGGATATACGGCACAGAAACAGGCCATTCGGCCCAACCAGTCCATGCCGGCGTTTATGCTCCACTCGAGCCTCCTCCCGTCTTTCCTCATCTAACTCCATCAGCATAACCCTCTATTCCCTTCTCCCTCATGTGCTTATCTAGCCTTAAATGCATCTAATCTATTCGCTTCAACCACTCCCTGTGGTAGAAGTATATCGCCGATCCTTCATTGTCAAAATCCTGGAGCTCCCTACCTAACAGCACCATGGGAGTACCTTCACCACACGGACTGCAGCGGTTCAAGGCGGCTCACCACCACCTTCTCAAGGGCAACTAGGGATGGGCAATAAATGCTGGCCTTGCCAGCGACACCCACATCCCATAAATGATTTTTTTTTAAATTCTCACCACTCTCTGGGTAAAGAGGTTTCTTCTGAATTCCTGATTTGATTTCTTGGGGACGATCTTATATTGATGGCCTCCCCTCTGTGTCTACTCTATAAAATTGCCAGACAAAGCCACGAGGTAGCCTTCCACCATAATGCAGTGAATGTGCTGCAGAACATTCCACTGTTGCTGTCAGCGAATAGCACAATGCCAGCACTGGAAGAGCTGCAGACTGGAGTGAGAGATAATGGTGTTAATATTCTGCGGGAGAATGATACAAACCATGCAAATATTGTTCCGGTCACCTTGAGGAGCTCGTTAAATTATGACTTCTTCCTTTGAAGAAGAAAAAATACTCAAAACCCTGTCACAGAAACTGATTGCCTTTCAAATCACCCAGGCTGGCCTGTTAAAATTCCACGGTGCGCTCTTGCAGGCTCATTTGAATCCTCCCTCCAGGGGATGTGCTGCCTGTTGAAAATCAGGTGGTTCTCATCAAATAACTAGATGGGTGAACAAGCCAAGACATTCCTGTATTTATAGACATGCTCTTTTGATCCAGATTGCAGAGGCTGCTAAAGATGCCCCAGGTATATATATGATTCGGAATTAAAGTCATCAGCATTGCTTTCAATACACATCGGGACTTCAGCCAAACCTACCACACTCCATTACCAGAAAGTTTATAGAAAGCACATTGGTCACATTCTACAGATGGAAAGCCACCTGCTTTGAGTTACAACTGGGAAATATTAAAAGTAAAACTAATTACTTATTCATTTTGCCTGCACCATGACTTCTACCTCAGCGCCTGGTTGCCCAGGGATACTCATTAAATAGCTACTGCGCCTCGATCAACTTCACTTAAGCACACCTCTGACAAAGTTAAATATTTGACATTTCTTGTTCTGTGATCCATAGTCAAATCCAGCAAAGGGTGAATAATCTGCACCAATGCCTAGTTAGGATGAGCCAGTACACAGGGTTATTACAATTCAACGGAACTACCTAAAAGAATAAAAGTAAAGAAAGAAAGACTTATGTTTCTACAGCACCTTTCACAACCTCAGCACGTCCCAAAGCGCTTTACAGCCAATGAAGTACTTTTGAAGTGTAGTCACTGTTGTAATGTGGGAAACGCGGCAGCCAATTTGCGCACAGCAAGCTCCCACAAACAGCAATGTGAAAATGATCAGATAATCTGGTTTTTGTTATGTTGGTTGAGGGATAAATATTGGCAAGGACACCGGGGAGAACTCCCCTACTCTATTTCGAAATAGTGCCATGGGATCTTTTACGTCCACCTGAGAGAGCAGACGGGGCCTCGGTTTAACGTCTCATCCGAAAGACGGCACCTGCGACAGTGCAGCTCTCCCTCAGTACTGCACTGGAGTGTCAGCCTAGATTTTTGTGCTCAAGTCTCTGGAGTGGGACTTGAACCCACGACCTTCTGACTCAGAGGTGAGAGTGCTGCCCACTGAGCCACGGCTGACACGTGCATTTAGTACATCAATCGCAATGGAGATTTTCAAATGCTTCATACAGTAAATTACATTTGAAGTCTGCAGTGATTTCTGGCAAACAGTGATCTGCACTAAGGCCTCACTACCCTCCCTTCCTAGAAAACATTACTGAAAACTTCCTTTCAAATTACTTATAGGAACAGGAGGAGGCCATTCAGCCCCGCGAGCCTGTTCTGCTATTCAATGAGATCATGGCTGATCTGTTTCTTAACTCCATCTACCCGCTTTGGTTCCGTAACCCTTAATACCTTGGCCTAACAACAACAACTTGTATTTATATAACGAGGATCAATCAATCTCAGTTTTGAAAATTTCTATTAACCCCCAGCCTCAACAGCTTTTTGGGGGAAGAGAGTTCCAGATTTCCACCACCCTTTGTGTGAAGTAACTTCCAACTTCTTTTTAATTTCTCTCTTTTCTGAAATAAAAGTTTAAAAATTGCTAAAAAATGAATAAAAATAAGAGTAAAGTAATAAAATTAGATATTTTAATGGCTAGTGTGAAATCTCAACCATCAATATTTTAGAAAGTCAAAGAAAATTCTCTTTCCCTTTCAATCTTCTAACATCTTGGATTACTCCAGTGCAGTGCCGAGGGAGTGCAGCACTGTCGGAGGTGCCGTCTTTCGAATGAGACGTTAAACCAAGGCCTCGTCTGCTCTCAGGTGGACGTAAAAGATCCCACGGCACTATTTCAAGGAAGAGCAGGGGAGTTCTCCCCGGTGTCCTGGGGCCAATATTTATCCCTCAATCAACATCACTAAAAAAAACAGATGATCTGGTCATTATCTCATTGCTGTTTGTGGGATCTTGCCGTGCGCAAATTGGCTGCCGCGTTTCCTACATTACAACAGTGACTACACTTCAAAAAGTATTTCATTGGCTGTAAAGCACTTTGGGACGTCCGGTGATCGTGAAAGGTGCTATATAAATGCAAGTTTCTTTTTGCATTTGCAGATCCTTCTTTTAAAAAAATTACTTTCCATGATTAAAGTGTTTTGCAAGGTGACTTTGCCAGATTTGTATGCGAAGGGGTTTAGAGAAGAATAGGGTTGATTATGCGCCATTGATTACATCTGCCTCAAGGACGGTAGCTGCAGCACAAAGCTCAAGAAAAACATTGAAAAGTGGGTGGATTTTATTTTGCAGCATAAACTTGCCCCAGCAGATACAGTATTCGCTGTTCACAATGTGGTCTCCTCTACATCGGGGAGACCAAACGCAGATTGGGTGACCGCTTTGCGGAACACCTCCGTTCAGTCCGTAAGGGTGACCCTGAGCTTCCGGTCGCCTGTCACTTTAATTCACCGCTTCACTCCCACTCTGCTCTCTGTCCTCAGCCTCTTACACTGTTCCAATAAAGCTCAATGTAAGCTCGAGGAACAGCACCTCAACTTTTGATTAGGCACTTTACAGCCTTCTGGACTCCATAATGAGTTCAACAATTTCAGACTATAACCCCTGCCCCTATTTTTTCACATGGCAGCTGTTGATTATTCTGCCATCCCCATTTGCAACATTTAATCTCTCCTGCCTTCCATTCTAGCACAGACCGTCCCTTTTGTTCTTTCCTTCCCTCCCTCAGCACCTGCTTAAAACTTGTTACATCGCTAACTTTTTCCAGTTCTGATGAAGGGTCACAGACCTGAAACGTTTCTCTCTCTCCACGGATGCTGCCTGGCCTGCTGAGTGCTTCCAGCATTTTCTGTTGTTATCCCAGCAGATAGTGGTTGGCTTTCTGGAGCAGACGGTAGCTGGGCTGTTCTAACATTGTCACTTGCCTGAAACCTCCCCGTTAAACAAAGAAAGACTTGATGTTGATTGAGGGATGAATATTGGCCCAGGACACCGGGGATAACTCCCCTGCTCTTCTTCGAAATAGTGTCGAAGGATCTTTTACATCCACTCGAGAGGGCGGACGGGGGTCTTGGTTTAACGTCTCATCTGAAAGACGGCACCTCAGATAGTGTGGCAATCCCTCAGGACTGCACTGGGAGTGTCAGTCTGGAATTTGCGCTCAAGTGGGGAGGATGTTCCCGATGATGGGTGAAACTAGAACTAGGGGGCATAGTCTTAGAATAAGGGGCTGCTCTTTCAAAACTGAGATGAGGAGGAACTACTTCACTCAGAGGGTGGTAGGTCCATGGAATATGCTGCCCCAAAAAGCTGTAGAAGCTACATCATTACATAAATTTAAAACAGAAATAGACAGTTTCCTAGAAGTAAAGGGAATTAAGGGTTACGGGGAGCGGGCAGGAATTTGGACATGAGTCTAGGTTCGGATCGGTCATGGCCCTGTGGGTAGCGGAGCGGGCCCAGGGGCCGTGTAGCCTGATCCTGCTCCTATTTCGTGTGTCTAATTCTGTTAGATTCAGGAGATGGTTCTGTGATAGTAGATTGGCGGTTAGGATCAGATCAGCCATGATCTTATTGAATGGCGGAGCAGGCTCGAGGGGCCGATTGGCCTACTCCTGCTCCTATTTCTTATGTTCTTATAAGTCTCTGGAATGGGAATGGAACACACAACCTACTGACCGAGAGGCGAGAGTGCTACCCACTGAGCCACGGCCGACACCAACAGTACAAAGAGAACAGTTTTTTAATTAAATAAAAATGGCTACCATTCCATTGGAATGCAAACAAATTATACAGGCGGCTGATAATCAATGGCGTAACACAGGATCAAAATGTACTGGTTGTACGAAACTTTGCTTCCCTTCCAGAGAGTGCAAAAGGATTTAATTCCCCACATATTGTATATGCAGTTCCATGTGCTGGTCTCCCGTTAGACTCGAGAGAATTCTTCAGAGTGTGTATGGGGTCTACAATCCTACCGCATTACAGCAATGTTGCTATGTGATCCATTAACTAACTCCTTAAACACAACACAAATACTCAGGTTAATTATCGGAATATATTTGAAGGTATGGTTCATAATCTCCCCAACACTTTTGGTGTAAAAAGGATTGACTGTCAAAAGGAAATAAAAAAGGGTGAAATTAAGTTTATCCACGGCTTGCATTGAATCCTTCAGAGATTTCCATTTGCATTTAAATTGTATAAAAAACACACTGCACAATGGATTCTCCACATTTTCAGTAAAGAACTTGCATATTATACGTTTAGTTATCGTAATAGGTGTGAAAATGCCAAATTGTTCTGCACTTCAGATATCCACCTTATTACACGGCAAAACACCTAGTGTGTAATTCAATCAATCCAACACTGACATTTTACTCCAACAACTAAATAGAAGCAAGCCAAGTACATCCCACACTAGAAATACCTAGTCATGGGAATGAATTACAGAAGGCAAACTCACAGTTCGGTTGGTTTATGACTGGCCGGAAACCAAGTTAAGACTGTACACACCTCTCATAATTACTCCCCCCCGACCATTCATTATCTACAGAGTGCAGGTCAGAATGGCTTGTTGTTAGATTCAATCTGGTGCAGACAAAAATATGTTAAGGAGGGCAGATTATGGGAAGAGGGGAGTGAACACTAATTATTTTGTATGCTTAGCGAACTGGGTCAGATTCCAAGCCTGACCTTTACACAGTTAAAACTACAGTCACAATAGATCTGGGAATTGAGTTTGGCTGGTGAATGCAGCAATGTGTCCTTATCGAAAGGCAGTCTTCCTTTATGCATTAGTCATGGAGTTAAAAAAAGAAGCAACCGTGCTCCTACTGTCTCCAGCTCCTTTTTGAATTGACTACACTTGACATTTTGCAGATGATTTTGACGCTTAATAGATAACAGGAAAATGTTTAAAAAAAAATTGATGCCTGTAATGTTTTTTTCTTGTCTCCCTTTATGTTTTATGGCTTTAATATACTTGTCACCGGTTCCTTTTGATTACGTTTCTGTGAAGTGCCTTGGGATGTTTCTCCACGTTAAAAGGCACTAAAAGAAAGAATTTGCATTTATTACAGCGACTTTCACGACCTCAGGACGTCCCAAACCGCTTTACAGCTAATGAAGCACTTTTTTGAAGTGGAGTCACTGTTGTAATGTAGGAAACGCAGCCGTCAATTTGCGCACAGCAAGCTCCCACAAACAGCAATGTGATAATGAGCAGATCATCTGTATTTCTGTGATGTTGATTGAGGGATAAATGTTGGCCCCAGGACACTGGGGATAACTCCCCTGCTCTTCTTCAAAATAGTGGCCGTGGGATCTTTTACGCCCACCCGAAAGACAGTACAGCGCTCCCTCAGGACTGCACAGGGAGTGCAAGACTAAATTTTGTATTCGAGTATCTGGAGTGGGACTCGAAGCCACAGCCTTCTGACTCAGAGGCGAGAGTGCTGCCCACTGAGCCAAGACTGACACCTCCTTTCGCATCCAAGTGACCGGTCTTTATGTGTGAGCCTAGACCATGAATGCCAGTGGTGGGGGGGAGGGGAGGGGGAGGTGGTGGAAAGGAGGGGCAGTGAATTTATCACAGGGGAGACAAAACTTGGCCTCACCGAATATCCTCACACATCCACGCTTGGTAACTATTAGGCACAAGAAGCCTCCCTTCAGGCCTGAGGACACAGAGACCAGCTGTAATGCTCCCATCCACTGGCCCAGTCGAGACCCATTCACTCAGCACACACTACAGAATGAGCCCGACACCTCCCTAGTCCACACAGCTCAGTGCCACTCCAACACACGGCATGTCTCCATTCAGCGCTTTTAAACTTCGCCTCCCAAAATAATTCCGTGGCTAAATTGCCATAGTTTTCCGCTGCCCTCCTGAAGGCGTTGGCTCCTTGGTCGGGTCTGGCTCTATGGGTGCCGGCAATGCTGCACTACGTTGTCAAGCGGCTTGTTATTCATTCACGCGCGAGCTGTGACAGTGAGCGTCAGAGGGCTATTTGAGCAGGAGGGGCATCGCATAAACGGCCACCAGTGTGCCTGCGAGAAAAGTTGACTTGACCTCTGCTTCCCCCTAGTCTCCCAGGGGAGCACTTTTCCCACACTCAGCGCTTCCCCCGAGATGGCCAGGCAGAGTACGGCAGTACACAAGCAGCCTTGCACCGCTTAATTAACAGAACGATTCTTCATTCGCACCACCTAAATATGTCCAGCAAGCTTAGAACAAAGTAAAAGGTCCCAAGGCACTTCAAAGGAGCGATTATCAAACAAAATTTGCCACCGAGTCACATAAGGAGATATTAGGACTGGAAGGAGGTAGGTTTTAAGGAGCCTCTTAAAGGAGGAGAGAGAGGTGGAGAGGTTTAGGGAGGGAATTCCAGAGCTTGGGGCCCCGGCAGCTGAAGGCACGGCCGCCAATGGTGGAGCGATTAAAATCAGTGATGCGCAAGATGCCAGAAATATATATAAAGTCAGTCTTAACCTGTTTGTTTTTCCTGACCTTAAATGGTCTCTCCCCAAAGGTAGGAACTTGAGATTTACAAGCTGCTGCCAATGTACAGAAATGTCCCTCAACAATTTAGCCTCAGGTTGTGCCTGTTTAAATCACTTCCTCACCGAAGAGGCAATCGGCCCAGTGAGCCACACCAACCGGGAGTGTCCTGGGTTCGACTCCAGGCAAGTGCCGAGTTATCTGATCTCAATGAGAGAGTGGAGGTGAGGGTGGTCTCGGTGCCGTCCAAGTCAAGTGAGGGGATAAAAAGATCACCTTGGAATCCCACTCCTGATTGGTACTCAGCAACACCCCGCCCCACCCCCACCCCCACCCCCGCTAAAGGTGGACATTGAGAGCAGGTTTGGCAGTTGCTGTGATGCTCCCTGTGGTGGAATAGCCTGCCGGCACATCATCGTAGGCGTGAGCAATGGCCGATTTGGGCAGGGTGCTGGAAGGAGAACGACGTCTGTGGAACAGCACCCAGTGCGGAGTGAACATTTTTCGGAAGAGGGTAAAACACCAGAAGAAACTCAGTACGTGCGTCTCGCGGAGATACTGGCACAGGCCATCACGAGGCGCTTTCACACTTCGGTTTTGGACAGACCGCCATCCATATGCTGGCTCCCTGCAATGGCATGGCTTAAGTCTGGCTTCCTTAACCAGCCGGGAGGATCATAGACCAGCACAAAGCTGGCTAAACAACCGGGCTATTTAGTGGTGGAGACATCCAAACTAAACCAGCACCACTGTAAAAGCTGCTTCGAATTCTCTTTATCCTCAAAACTAACAAAAGTAAATGCTACAGCCATAGCCAGTTAAAATACCAAAGCCAATTAACACTTTGCAGCCAATGGGAGCAGAAAGCTACAAGATTGTGTTCTAATCCATGTCGAAAGACAGGGACTCGACAAATTGTGAAACAGCAGCTAGAATGTCAACTGATGGAAAACCATACTGCACGGCTCCCAGTTAAGCAGCGCCTCGATTTCAAAATTCTCATCCTTGTTTCCAAATCCCTCCATGGCCTCGCCCCTTCCTATCTCTGTAATCTCCTTTAGCCTCACAACTTCCCCGCACCCCCCCGGAGACATCACTGACTACAAGAGCAAAAACACCAGCCCCCCCCCCCCCGGTTAGCGATGCCTCCCTTCCGGAGGAGCTTAACAACTTCTACGCTCACTTCGACAGGGACAACAGGGAGCCGGCTACCAAAGCCTTGCCACCCCCGGAAGACCAGGTGCTCACTCTGTCGACCTCCGACGTAAGGGGTGTTCTACGCGGAGTGAACACACGAAAGGCTGCTGGACCAGATAGCATCCCTGGACGGGTACTCAAGGAATGTGCTGATCAGCTGGCTGATGTCTTCACCGCCATCTTCAATCTGTCATTGGCCCAGGCAGTAGTCCCTACATGCTTCAAGACCGCTACCATTATTCCTGTGCCAAAGCAAACGGCTGTGACATGCCTGAACGACTATCGACCTGTCGCACTCACACCCATCATAATGAAGTGTTTCGAGAGACTGGTCCTGGCTCACATCAAAGCCAGTGTTCCCGCCTCTCTTGACCAACACCAGTTTGCCTATCGTGCAAACAGATCAACGGAGGATGCAATCACAACTGCTCTACACTCGGCACTGAATCACTTAGACGGTAAAGAGACCTACATCAGAATGCTATTCATAGACTACAGCTCAGCATTCAACACTATCGTCCCCAACAAGCTGGCCACCAAACTCCAAACTCTTGGCCTGAACACTTCCCTCTGCAACTGGACCCTGGACTTCCTAACAAACAGACCCCAGTCTGTCAAATTAGGTAACAACACCTCCCCCCCCTGACCCTGAACATGGGGGCCCCACAAGGATGTGTGCTGAGCCCCCTCCTCTACTCCCTCTTCACCCACGACTGTGTGGCTGTTCATGGTTCCAACACCATCATTAAGTTTGCGGATGATACCACGGTAGTAGGCCAGATCACTAACAACAATGAGTCAGCCTACAGGGAGGAGGTCCAGCATCTCGTGAAGTGGTGCGCCGATAACAACTTGGCCCTTAACATCAAGAAAACCAAAGAAATCATTGTGGACTTCAGGAAGTCTAAAAGCGGAAGTCACACCCCCATCCACATCCATGGGGCTGTGGTGGAAAGGGTGGACAGCTTTAAGTTCCTCGGAGTCCACATCACGGAAGACCTCTCCTGGTCCCTCAATACCTCCTCTCTGGTGAAGAAGGCCCAGCAGTGCCTATATTTCCTAAGGAGGCTGAAGGGATATAACCTGTCACCCCTGATCCTCTCTAACTTTTACCGCTGCACAATAGAGAGCATCCTGACGAACTGTATCACAGTATGGTATGGCAGCTATAGCTACTATGACCGGAAAGCCCTGCAGCGGGTAGTCAAAACTGCCCAACGCATTACCGGCACCCGGCTACCGACCATAGAGCACATATACCAGAAACGCTGTTTACGGAGGTCACGGACCATCATCAAAGACCCTACCCACCCCAGCCACAGTCTGTTCGCCCTCCTGCCATCTGGGAGACGCTACAGATGCATTCGCACCCGTATGACCAGATTTAGGAACAGCTTCTTTCCCAGGGCTGTCATCCTACTGAACTCCACAAATAAACTCTAAAGCCTGCACATCTGCTAATGCACTTTATTATGGTTATGTTTATGTTAATGTATTACAAGCCAATGAATGTTGAATGTTTAAATGTCTTAATCTAAATGTACACTCTCGGGAGCCGCAAGCCTACATTTCGTTGTACTGCACTTGTGCACTAACAATGACAATAAAGTTGATTATTATGAGATATCTACGCTCCTCTAATTCTGCCCTCTTGAACATAAGAATTAGGAGCAGGAGTAGACCGTATGGCCCCTCGAGCCTGCTCCACCATTCAATAAGAACACGGCTGATCATCGACCTCAACTCCACTTTCCCGCCCGATCCCCATATCCCCAGCATCCCTGATTATAATCGTTCAACCTTTGGCGGCCATGCCTTCTGTTGCCTGGGCCCTAAGCTCTGGAATTCCCTGCCTAAACCTCTCCGCCTCTCTCTCCTCCTTTAAGATGCTCCTTAAAACCAACCTCTTTGACCAAGCTTTTGGTCACCAGTCCTAATATCTCCTTATGTGGCTCGGTGTCAAATTTTTTTGTCTTAAAATACTCCTGTGCAGCACCTTGGGATGTTTTACTACATTAAAGGTGCTATATAAATACAAGTTATTCTGGAACTCACTGCCTGAAAGGGTGGTAGAGGCAGGAACCCTCACAACATTCAAGAAGCATTTAGATGAGCACTTGAAACGCCATAGCATACAAGGCTACGGACCAAGTGCTGGAAAATGGGATTAGAATAGACAGGGCTTGATGGCTGGCGCGGACACGATGGGCCGAAGGGCCTCTTTCTGTGCTGTATAACTCTATGACTCTATGTAATGTAGTAGACGCTGCAGCCAATTTGTGCACAGCAAGCTACCGCAAACAGCAATGTGATCATACGAACATACAAAATTGACTCCCCCGGCTCTTCTTTGAAATAGGGCCAAGGGATCTTTTACATCTACCTAAAAAAGCAGACGGGGGCCTCGGTTTAACGTCTCATGTGAAAGACGGCACCTCCGACAGTGCAGCACTCCCTCAGCACGGCACTAGGAGTGTTAGCCCTGATTTTATTCTCAAATCTCTGGAGTGGGACTTGAACCCATGACCTTCCGATTCAGAGGCGAGAGTGCGACCCACTGAAGTAGTATATGAGGCAGCATGCAGCATCTGGTGTGTGACGTTAGTGAAACATTTGTTTACAATTCCCAGCTAACGGGCGCTTTTTTTCTTCAAACTTACACAATACAACAACAACTTGCATTTATACAGCACCTTTAACATAGTAAAACATCCCAAGGTGCTTCACAGGAGCGATTATCAAACAAAATTTGACGCCGAGCCAGATAAGGAGATATTAGGAGAGGTGGCCAAAAGCTTGGTGAAAGAGGTCGGTTTTAAGGAGCGTCTTAAAGGAGGAGAGGCGGAGAGGTTGAGGGAGGGAATTCCAGAGCTCAGGGCCCAGGCAGCTGAAGGCACGGCCACCAATGGTGGAGTGATTAAAATCGGGGATGCGCAAGAGGGGGAGAGAGGAGGGGGGGGAGAGAGGAGGGGGGGGAGAGAGAGGAGGGGGGGGGAGAGAGGAGGGGGGGGAGAGAGGAGGGGGGGGAGAGAGGAGGGGGGGAGAGAGGAGGGGGGAGAGAGGAGGGGGGGGGAGAGGGGGGGGGGAGAGGGGGGGGGGAGAGAGGAGGGGGGGGGGAGAGAGGAGGGGGGGGGGAGAGAGGAGGGGGGGGAGAGAGGAGGGGGGGGGAGAGAGGAGGGGGGGAGAGAGGAGGGGAGGGAGAGGGGAGAGAGGGGGGGAGGGGGGGAGGAGAGGAGGGGGGAGGAGAGGGGGGGGGAGGAGAGGAGGGGGGGAGGAGAGGAGGGGGAGGGGGGGAGAGGAGGGGGAGGGGGGGGGAGAGGAGGGGGAGAGGAGGGGGAGGGGGGGGAGAGGAGGGGGAGGGGGGGAGGGGGGGGAGAGGAGGGGAGAGGGGGGGAGAGGGGGAGGGGAGAGGGGGAGGGGAGAGGGGGAGAGGGGGGGAGAGAGGGGGGAGGGAGGGGGGAGGGAGAGGGGAGAGGAGGGGGGAGAGGAGGGGGGAGGGGGAGAGGAGGGGGGGAGGGGGAGGGGGAGAGGAGGGGGGGGAGGGGGAGAGGTGGAGGGGGAGGGGGGAGAGGAGGGGGGAGGAGGGAGGGGGGGAAGGAGGGGGGGGAAAAGGGGGGGGAAGGAGGAGGAGGGGGGGGAGGAGGAGGAGGAGGAGGAGGGCGAGGGGGGGTAGGGGAGGGGGGGAGAGGAGGGGGGAGAAGGGGGGGAGAAGGGGAGGGAGGGGGAGAAGGGGAGGGAGGGGGAGGAGGGAGGGAGGAGGGAGGGGGGAGGGGAGGGGGGGGAGGGGGAGGGGGAGAGGGGGGGAGGGAGAGGGGGGGGAGGGAGAGGGGGGAGAGGGGAGAGGAGGGGGGAGAGGAGGGGGGGAGGGGGAGAGGAGGGGGGGGAGGGGGAGAGGAGGGGGGGAGGGGGAGAGGAGGGGGGGAGGGGGAGGGAGAGGAGGGGGAGGGGGAGAGGGGGAGGAGGGGGGGGAAGAGGGGGGGGAGGGGGGGAAGAGGGGGGGAGGGGGGGAAGAGGGGGGGGAGGGGGGGAGGAGGAGGGGGGAGGAGGGGGGGAAGGAGGGGGGGAGGAGGAGGAGGGGGGGAGGAGGAGGAGGAGGGGGGGAGGAGGGGGAGGGGGGTAGAGGAGGGGGGGAGGGGGGGGGTAGAGGAGGGGGGGAGGGGGGGGGAGAGGAGGGGGGGGGGGAGGGGGGAGAGGGAGGGGGAGGAGGGAGGGAGGGAGGGGGAGGAGGGAGGGAGGGGGAGGAGGGAGGGGGGAGGAGGGAGGGAGGGAGGGGAGGGAGGGAGGGGGAGGAGGGAGGGGGGAGGGGGGGAGGGAGAGGAGGGAGGGGGAGGAGGGAGAGGAGGGAGGGGGAGGAGGGAGAGGAGGGAGGGAGAGGAGGGAGGGGGAGGAGGGAGGGAGGGAGGGGGAGGAGGGAGGGAGGGGGAGGAGGGAGGAGGAGGGAGGAGGGAGGGGGAGGGAGGAGGGAGGGGAGGGGGAGGGAGGAGGGAGGGGAGGGAGGAGGGAGGGGGAGGGGGAGGGAGGAGGGAGGGGGAGGGGGGAGGGGGAGGAAGGAGGGAGGGAGGGAGGGGGGAGGGGAAGGAGGGAGGGAGGAGGGAGGGAAGGAGGGAGGGAGGGAGGGAGGGAGGGAGGGGAGGGGGAGAGGGAGGGGAGGGGGAGGGAGGTGGAGGGAGGGGAGGGGAGGGAGGGGAGGGGAGGGAGGGAGGGGGGAGGGAGGGAGGGAGGGGAGGGGGAGGGAGGGGAGGGAGAGGAGGGAGGGGAGGGAGAGGGAGGGAGGGGGAGGGGGAGGGGAGGAGGGAGGGAGGGGGAGGAGGGAGGGAGGGGGAGGAGGGAGGGAGGGGGAGGGGGAGGAGGGAGGGAGGGGGAGGGGGAGGAGGGAGGGAGGGGGAGGAGGGAGGGGGTGGGGGAGGGAGGGAGGGGGAGGGGAGGGGGAGGGGGAGGAGGGGGAGGGGGAGGGGGAGGAGGGAGGGAGGGGGAGGGGTGGAGGGAGGGGGAGGGAGGGGGAGGGGGGGAGGAGGGGGAGGGGGAGGGGGGGAGGGAGGGGGAGGGGGAGGGGGGTGGGGGAGGGAGGGGAGGGAGGGGGAGGGGGAGGGGAGGAGGGAGGGAGGGGGTGGGGGAGGAGGGAGGGGGGGAGGGGGGAGGGGGGGGGGGGAGGAGGGAGGGAGGGGGAGGGGGAGGAGGGAGGGAGGGAGGGGTGGAGGGAGGGAGGGAGGAGGGTGGGAGGGGGGTGGAGGGAGGGAGGGAGGGTGGGAGGGAGGGAGGGAGGGAGGGGGAGGAGGGAGGGAGGGAGGAGGGAGGGGGAGGAGGGAGGGAGGGAGGAGGGAGGGGGAGGAGGGAGGGGGGAGGGAGGGGGAGAGGGTGGGGGAGGAGGGAGGGGGGGGGGGAGGGAGGGGGGGGGGGTGGAGGGGGGGAGGGAGAGGGAGGAGGGTGGGAGGGAGAGGGAGGAGGGAGGGAGGGAGGGAGAGGGAGGAGGGAGGGAGAGGGAGAGGGAGGAGGGAGGGAGAGGGAGGAGGGAGGGAGAGGGAGGAGGGAGGGAGAGGGAGGAGGGAGGGAGGGAGAGGAGGAGGGAGGAGGGAGACGGAGGAGGGAGGGAGGGAGACGGAGGAGGGAGGGAGGGAGACGGAGGAGGGAGGGAGGGAGACGGAGGAGGAGGGAGAGGGAGGAGGGAGGGAGGGAGGGAGAGGGAGGAGGGAGGGAGGGAGGAGGAGGGAGGGAGGAGGGAGGGAGGGAGGGGGAGGAGGGGAGGAGGGAGGGAGGGAGGGAGGGGAGGAGGGAGGGGGGAGGAGGGAGGGAGGGAGGGGAGGAGGGAGGGAGGGAGGGAGGGAGGGAGGGGAGGAAGGGAGGGAGGGGAGGAGGGAGGGGAGGGGGAGGAGGGAGGGGGGGAGGGAGGGGGAGGAGGGAGGGAGGGAGGGGGAGGAGGGAGGGAGGGAGGAGGAGGGAGGGAGGGAGGGAGGGGGAGGAGGGAGGGGGAGGGAGGGAGGGGGAGGAGGGAGGGGGAGGGAGGGAGGGGGAGGAGGGAGGGGGAGGAGGGAGGGAGGGAGGGGGAGGAGGGAGGGAGGGAGGGAGGGGAGGAGGGAGGGAGGGAGGGAGGGAGGGAGGGAGGGGGGAGGAGGGAGGGAGGGAGGGAGGAGGGAGGGAGGGAGGGAGGGAGGGAGGGGGGGAGGAGGGAGGGAGGGAGGGGGGGAGGAGGGAGGGAGGGAGGGAGGGAGGGGGGGAGGAGGGAGGGAGGGAGGGGGAGGAGGGAGGGAGGGGGGGGAGGAGGGAGGGAGGGAGGGGGAGGAGGGAGGGAGGGAGAGGGAGGGAGGGAGGGGGAGAGGGGGAGAGGGAGGGAGGGGGAGGGGGAGGGGGAGAGGGAGGGAGGGAGGGGGAGGGAGGAGGGAGGGAGGGAGGGGGAGGGAGGAGGGGGGAGGAAGGGGGAGGAAGGAGGGAGGGAGGGGGAGGAGGGAGAGGAGGGAGGGAGGGGGAGGGGAGGAGGGAGGGGGAGGGAGAGGAGGGGGAGGGAGGGGGAGGGAGAGGAGGGGGAGGGAGGGGGAGGAGAGAGGGGGAGGAGAGAGGGGGAGGGAGGGGGAGGAGGGAGGAGGGAGGGGGAGGGGGGAGGAGGGAGGAGGGGGGGAGGGATGGAGGAGGGAGGGAGGGAGCGGGGGGAGGGGGCGAGGGGGCGAGGGAGGAGGAGGAGGAGGGGGAGGTGGAGGGGAGGTTGAAGAAACAGCAACTTAGAGCAGGCTCCAGTATCCCCAGAGTCTGGTGGAAGAAGAAAAATACAGCAGGTTGCCGCCAAGCATGCAAACACATCCTGACATCTGTTATTAAGGTGGAACAATGGAGTTGAGGTCCAGATCCGCCATGATTTAATTGAATGGCGGAGCAGGCTTGATGGGCTGAATGGCCTCCTCCTGTTCCTATGTTGTTCTCTGCTCTTCTAGATTCTCCATCTTAACTACATCCCTGGTATTATCCTCGATGTTGCAGTTTAACCACAGCTCCAAGAGCCTTTCTGTAATGGGACTGCCCTTTCGACTTCTTTGCTTCCTCCCAGCGTCCTCCAGAACACAAACCGTTCCCTGGGACAGCCAGCCTGCAGGTCGCAGCAAGGGCCGGGACACGGAGGTGCGGGACTGCTGTCTTGGGTGGCCGACACATCGCAAGCTGGCAGCCACGTCAAAATAAAACTGCTGGATTGTTTTTTTTTCCGGCTTTAGACAGATGGCTTTGGAGAAGCTGTGTTATTTTAAACTGGGTCTTCCCGCCTGCTGCCAGTTAGTGTGCTGTCACAGCTGCAGCAGCTGGTTTTTGGTGGTGCTGTGGTTGTGACCAGTCCGCGCATGGCCAGAACATTGAGGCCCCCATCGTACAAGAGGTGGCCAGTCGATCGAAAGACTACCTGGACATATCAACAACAACAACTGGCACCAAGAACAACAACTTGCATTTATATGGCACCTTTAAAAACAACAACTGGCATTGATAGAGGGCCTTTAATGAAGGAAAAGATCCCAAGGCACTTCACAGGAGTGACCATCAGACAGAATTTGACACAGCCAAAAATTGAGAATTCACGAGGCAAGCCCATCCCTCCCAGATTCTAGAGAAAAGAAAGGGAGACTTGCTATTAGACTTCAGGACGTCCCAAAGCCAATGAAGTACTTTTGAAGTTGTAATGTATGAAGCGCGGCAGCCATTTTTGCGCACAGCAAGCTCCCATAACAGCAATGTAATAATGACCAGATGATCTGTTTTTTGATTGACAGTTGGCCAGGACACTGGGGATAAATTTGGAATAGTGCCATGGGATCTTTTACACAGGAACTCGGTTCAACATCTTATCCAAAAGACAGCACCTCTGACAGTACAGCACTCCACTGGAGTGTCAGCCTAGATTTTTGTGCTCAGGTCTTTGGAGTGGGACGTGAACCCACAACCTTCTGGCTCAGAGGCGAGCGTGCTGCCCACTGAGCCACGGCTTTATGTCACATATCACATTAGTGTAGTAATACTGGAACACCCTCAAACAGTTAAGAGTCACATTTAATTCTAACAAAACAAACTCTTGGTAAACAAATTGACCACACCGCAACCGAGAGATTTTACCCACGCGAAGGGGAATTTTATGATCGTGACTTCTGGATCTTGACCGCAACCGAGAGATTTTACCCACGCGAAGGGGAATTTTATGATCGTGACTTCTGGATCTTGCACACTCAAAGCAACTGTAACATACTGGCACCATGTATCATTGTGCTTATTCCCCCTCTGCCTTCTGCCATTAACGTTGTCACCGTACAGTGGAACTATTAACAAAAGATCAGTTTTAGTCACCAAGAATGCCGATAAAAATTAGTCATTTCGGGCAGAAGTGTGCACATGAGCGCAGCATGCATCATCTTTGATCATTTGAAAAAAATGACACTTAACGAGGCGTGCTTCATTGCTGTCAGACTCTACATTATAGCTGTCTCACCCCTTGCAAAATCTGAACCGTGCAAACTAAACTGCTTCTAAATTTAAACTGTGCTTTGATGTGGGAACAATGCTAAACTGTAACATCTGGCCATTACATACCATCTTAAACCAGGTCCAGTTATTATTGGAATTATGAAATGCTAAAACCGTTTATCACCAGGAAACGACCCTGCGACATTCCACTCACAAGTGCTGCTCATGGGGAATGGGCCGTTCTTCATGGGGCTAGTTACAAATACCGCAGGTGGGGAATGCTAAATTGCTGAAAAAAACAATAACCCACCTGTGCGGATCCCTGGTGGGTCAAAAGGAAACTAGTCACGTGTCATACAGAATGGGAAAATGAAGAAAGCGATAGCCGGCACTGGGAGCAATATCTGATGCTGATCAATATCTGACACTGGGAGCAATATCTGATGCTGATCAATATCTGACACTGGGAGCAATATCTAATGTTGATCAATATCCAACACTGGGAGCAATATCTGATGCTGATCAATATCTGACACTGGGAGCAACATCTGATGCTGATCAATATCTGACACTGGGAGCAATATCTGATGCTGATCAATATCCGACACTGGGAGCAATATCTAATGTTGATCAATATCCAACACTGGGAGCAATATCTGATGCTGATCAATATCCGACACTGGGAGCGATATCTGACACTGATCAATATCCGACACTGGGAGCAATATCCGACACTGGGAGCAATATCTGACACTGATCAATATCCGACACCGGGAGCAATATCCGACACTGGGAGCAATATCTGACACTGATCAATATCTGACACCGGGAGCAATATCCGATGCTGATCAATATCCGACACTGGGAGCAATATCTGACACTGATCAATATCCGACACTGGGAGCAATATCTGACACTGATCAATATCTGACACTGATCAATATCCGACACTGGGAGCAATATCTGACACTGATCAATATCCGACACTGATCAATATCCGACACTGGGAGCAATATCTGACACTGATCAATATCCGACACTGATCAATATCCGACACTGGGAGCAATACCTGACACTGATCAATATCCGACACTGATCAATATCCGACACTGGGAGCAATATCTGACACTGATCAATATCCGACACTGATCAATATCCGACACTGGGAGCAATATCTGACACTGATCAATATCCGACACTGATCAATATCCGACACTGGGAGCAATATCTGAAAGCAGGACTCACTTTCCTTCCTAAACAAACCAGTGATTAGAGTTGTCTTCAATGAGCAACAGCTGGGGCCTCTTACATGAGAAACTCTCGAGTCACGCAATGTGGTCTTCCCTCCAATTTGGTGTGAAAACATAAGCAGTTCCACAAATAGAAACAATACCCAAGTGATAAAACGCCTTTGTCTGTGTAAAATTAGCATATTCTGGAGAATTGTACATCTGCCAACACTATCAAGTCTGAACACAGCATTCCAACCCTCCCCCAAAAAACGAAAGCGTGAGTAAATTTTAAGATGACCCAGACCTCAATTAGCATAGACCAGCTCCCAGCGAACTCATTGAAACAGGTAGCCCAGTCACTGAGTTAGCCCTCAGTGACCCAGGGTGACAGACCCCCTGCACAGGACTGATCTTACTCAACTGTATGGAGAGGAGTAAATCTAAAAAGGACTTCACTACACCTGAGTTCAGTATGAGCAGCTTCCATTGTACATGTGTGTGGAGCATGTATTTGCAACAGACTAATTTGAGACCTTTTAAACTTTTTTTTGTAACAATATGAAAATGTTACATTTTATAAACCAAGTTACAATGCAACATTTATTCTCTTTACGAATGCATCAAGAAAAACAATATATCTACCTGTCGGAAGAATGCCTGCTCTCAGCCTCTCGATTCCCATTTGCATTCCCACCAAAGCGGCGATTTATCAATCGATATCTAATCGATCGCTCTCTTGAAAAGTAGTGCCAGTGGGTCGATTGTTCACTCCCTTTACTGACGCTGTCCCCGCCCGCACCACCACAGGACATCTTCCGCGGACTACACCGCTGAGATGCCCAAGGATCATTTTCACTTCAGTCAGTTGCAACAGTCTGGAGGATCCTGCCTTGAGCACAAATACAGAAATAATGTATATATATTTATTTAAAAATAGCAATTGTAATGTTACCTGGATCTGGCGAGGATGAGAAGGTGAGATCTTACTTTAACCACTTTGGTGATTTTGCAATGTGTTTTTTTTTAAAAAAGGTTAATTTAACATAATATTTTTGTAATGTTACTCACATGTATTTTCATGTCAACCTGTCTGCGTATTTAATCAGCTTTGTGCAACATTGTTGATGTATTTCAGATCGAATCCATTATGTGGACAATTGTAACATAAATCTATCAGCCTGCTGACTGACTGTAATATTTCAGTAATATAATGAATTGGTGCTGTGTATTCCATCTGGCAGTGTTGATATTAAATCATTCTCTGGCTCACGGTCACAGACTTTTTGTTTTTGTTTTGACTATAATAACATTTACAGGATTGAACCAGCCGAGATAAAAGCGGGCAGCACAGGGTCAGCTCAGGTGGCCGGCCACAGCCTCAGAGCGGGACCGCGTTCAGAGAAACGGTGCTTTTGTTAACATCAGTGGGATGGGGGGAGCCTGGCAATAACGGATTCAGTAATGGCACGGGTTTATTACGGGAATGTCAGCGGGGAAATAGAGGGACGGTGGCAGCACGAAAAGCAAAGGCAGAACTGGAAAGTTGATCCACAAGTGAGCTAAAGCCAGAGATTAGCGAGAGGTTGAGCAAGTTCGGAAGGAGAATTGAAAGGTTGGAGCGGGTGGGGGAAGGAGACGGGAAATATAGAAACACCCACAAAGAGGAACAGATTCAATTGTAGATCTAGTTTTTTTTTCTAAAAAATGACACACAAGATCTGTGGACTGTGTCAGACTGTTGCACATCCCCTGGAATTGGGCGACACGGATTCTCCTGATCAGAGAGATACCCAGACCAGGTCTGTGCTCATAAAGGCAGAAAATGCTGGAAACACTCAGCAGGTCAGACAGCAGAAACAGAGTTAACGTTTCAGGCCGAGGACTTTTCGTCAGGACTGTGCTGGAACCGGTTTGGGTGAGAGGACTGCCTCACACTAGTACCAAGAGAAGCGGTGCTATTTACAACACAAAATAACAACAGAAAATGCTGGAAAAACTCAGCAGGCCAGGCAACATCCGTGGAGAGAAATAGAGTCAACGTTTCAGGTCGAAACCCTTCGTCAGGACTGAAAATACACAGGAAATGAAACCGATTAAAAGACCAGTTTGGGGGCTGGGAAATGGGGATGAGAGAACAAAAGAGAAGTGAAGAGACATTAAGAGGTATTCAAAACCAGCCGAGATGGTGGTAGGACTAGTGGAGACAAAAGACGGCTCTAGATGAGGTGTGAAATGCGCTGGCAGAATGGGAGACAGCTGCCATGTGGGAGAGAAAAAGGGGGAAGGGCACAAAACAAAGGTGTGGATAAAAAATATATAAAAATGTAATAGGGGCCGAGGTTATGATCTGAAATTGTTGAACTCGATATTGAGCCCGGAAGGCTGTAAAGTGCCTAATCGGAAGATGAGGTGCTGTTCCTCGAGCTTACGCTGAGTTTCCATGGAACAATGCAAGAGCCCGAGTACGGTGAGGTCTGAGTGGGAATGGGGCGGTGAATTAAAATGACAGGCGACCGGAAGCTCGGGGTCACCACGGACTGAACAGAGGGGTTCCGCAAAGCGGTCACCCAATCTGCGTTTGGTCTCCCCAATGTAGAGGAGACCACATCGTGAGCAGCGAATACAGTATACTAGATTACAAGAAGTACAAGTAAATCGCTGTTTCACCTGGAAGGGGTGTTTGGGGCCCTGGACAGTGGGAAGGGGGGAGGTATAAGGGCAGGTGTTGCATCTCCTGCGCTTGCACGGGAAGGTGCCGGGTGAAGGGGTGCTGGGGCTGATAGAGGAGTGGACTAGGGTGTCTCCGAGGGAGTGTTCCCTATGGAATGCTGAAAGGGGAGGGGAGGGGAAGATGCGTTTGGTGGTGGGATCACGTTGGAGGTGGCGGAAATGGCGGAGGATGATCCGTTGAATGTGGAGGCTGGTGGGGTGAAAGGTGAGGACAAGGGGAACCCTATCGTGGTTCCGGGAGGGAGGGGCAGGGGTGAGGGCAGAAGTGCGGGAGATAGAACGGACACGGTCGAGGGCCATGTCAACCACAGCAGAGGGGAATCCTCGGTTGAGGAAAAAGGAAGACGTAGGATGCACTGGTGTGGAAGGTGGCATCGTCGGAACAGATGCAGTGGAGATGGAGAAACTGGGAGAATGGAATAGAGTCCTTACAGGAGGTGGGGTGGGAGGAAGTGTAGTCCAGGTAGCTGTGGGAGTCAGTGGGCTTGTAGTGAATGTTGGTCAATAACCTATACCCAGAGATGGAGATGGAGAAGTCGAGGAAGGGAAGGGAAGAGTCGGAGATGGACTATGTGAAGGTGAGGGAAGGGTGGAAGTGGAGGCAAAGTGAATTAAATTGTTTAGTTCAGGGCGAGAGCAGGAGATGGCACCGATACAGTCATTAATGTACCGGAAAAAGAGGTGAGGAAGGGGACCCGAGTAGGCCTGGAACAAAGAGTGTTCCACATATCCCACGAAAAGGCAGGCATAGCTAGGATCCATGCAGGTACCCATAGCAACACCTTTAATTTGGAGAAAATAAGTGGAGTCAAAGGAGAAGTTGTTCAAAGTGAGAACAAGTTCAGCCAGGCAGAGGAGGATGGTGGTGGATGGGGACTGGTCGGGCCTCTGTTCAAGGAAGAAGCGGAGCGTCCTCAGGTCATCCTGGTGGGGGATGGAGGTGTAGAGGGATTGTACGTCCATGGTGAAAGGGTACATTGATGACTATATCGGTGCCATCTCCTGCTCTCGCCCTGAACTAGACAATTTCATTCAATTTGCCTCCAATTTCCACCCTTCCCTCACCTTCACATGGTCCATCTCCGACTCTTCCCTTCCCTTCCTCGACTTCTCCATCTCTGGGTATAGGCTATTGACCAACATTCACTACAAGCCCACTGACTCCCACAGCTACCTGGACGACACTTCCTCCCACCCCGCCTCCTGTAAGGACTCTATTCCATTCTCCCAGTTTCTCCATCTCCGTCGCATCTGCTCCGACGATGCCACCTTCCACACCAGTGCTTCCGACATGTCTTCCTTTTTCCTCAACTGAGGATTCCCCTCTACCGTGGTTGACATGGCCCTCGACCGTGTCCGTTCTATCGCCCGCACTTCTGCCCTCACCCCTGCCCCTCCCTCCCGGAACCACGATAGGGTTCCCCTTGTCCTCACCTTTCACCCCACCAGTCTCCACATTCAACGGATCATCCTCCACCATTTCCGCCACCTCCAACGTGATCCCACCACCAAATGCATCTTCCCCTCCCCTCCCCTTTCAGCATTCCATAGGGAACACTCCCTCGGAGACACCCTAGTCCACTTCTCTATCAGCCCCAGCACCCCTTCCCCTTCTCCCGGCACCTTCCCGTGCAAGCGCAGGAGATGCAACACCTGCCCTTATACCTCCCCCCTTCCCACTGTCCAGGGCCCCAAACACCCCTTCCAGGTGAAACAGCGATTTACTTGTACTTCTCGCAATCTAGTATACTGTATTCGCTGCTCACGATGTGGTCTCCTCTACATTGGGGAGACCAAATGCAGATTGGGTGACCACTTTGCGGAACACCTCCATTCAGTCCGTAAGGGTGACTCCGAGCTTCTGGTCGCCTGTCATTTTAATTCACCGCCCCATTCCCACTCAGACCTCACTGTACTCGGGCTCTTGCATTGTTCCACGGAAACCCAGCGTAAGCTCGAGGAACAGCACCTCCTCTTCCGATTAGGCACTTTACAGCCTTCTGGACTCAATATCGAGTTCAACAATTTCAGATCATAACCTCGGCCCCTATTACATTTTTACATTTTTTTATCCACACCTTTGTTTTGGCCCTTCCCCCTTTTTTTCTCTCCCACATGGCAGCTGTCTCATTCTGCCAGAACATTTCACACCTAATCTAGAGCCGTCTTTTGTCTCCACTAGTCCTATCACCATCTCGTCTGGTTTTGAATACCTCTTAATGTCTCTTCACTTCTCTTTTGTTCTTTCATCCCCATTTCCCAGCCCCCAAACTGGCCTTTTAATCGGTTTCATTTCCTGAGCTTCTTCAGTCCTGACAAAGTGTTCCGACCTGAAACGTTAACTCTATTTCTATCTCCACGGATGTTGCCTGGCCTGCTGAGTTTTTCCAGCATTTTCTGTTGTTATTTTGGATTTCCAGCATCCGCAGTATTTTGCTATCGGACTATTTACAACACAGTTCAGGATAGGGACTGGCGACTCAGCCTCAACACAATAGGACTTCCAGGTTCCTGAGCCCTGGTGCAAAATTCCTGTGTGAGCTATTTTAACGAGGTCCTTAACCCACTTCAGTTAGTTTTTTTTAACCTCAAATCATTAACCAGGGTGCTATCAGTAAAAAATTAAACTCTTTAATTAGTCATTTGAATATTCAAAATTGTTATCAGATATCTGCCCCTTTTAAAAACATTTGATAACGGAGGGAATTAACACAAACTCTACCCAATGAAGCGTACTGTAATTTCTTGGCAAAGTTCATCATACTTCTCAGAATGCGATGTCAGAATACATGGAAATCCACTGCTCTTACAGGTTGTGCTGTTCTTATTTCACACACAAGCCCAGATCTGGGCGTTTGCTGTTCGTGATGTTTAATTCGGCTGCTTTGGGGAAAGTGCAACCCTACCCCTGAGTAGGATCGGGAACAGATTCCCGGGATCTGCTGCCTGTCTCCATCCAGGCTTGTGTCGTGCTTAGAGCAGACAGGAAGGAACACAGAGAAAGAACTTGGGTCTGGACTTGTTGTTGCAGCTGCTCCGATGAAGACATCATAAGATCAGTTTGGCTCATCTCAGAATTGAAGATGTGGTGGAAAATCTCCACACAACGGAGCAAATGGATGATAAATTACATCGAGTGAACAGCACAGAAACAGGCCATTCGGCCCAACTGGTCCATGCCAGGAGCCTCCTCCCACCCCTCTTCCTCTCACCCCCATTAGCATATCCTGCTTCTGACCACAATGCACCACCTCACACTTATCTATATTGAAATTCATTTGCCAATTGCATGCCCAGATGAAATCCAATTTATGGATTTTTAAGAGAACTTTAGTCCTTAATCAATAACATCAAAAGGGGTTCTGAAAGGAGAAAGAACTTGCATTTCTACAGAGCCTTTCATGACCTCAGGATGTCCCAAAACGCTTTACAGCCAATGAAGTACTTTTTGAAGTGTGGTCACTGTTGTAATGTAGGAAACGTGGCAGCCAATTTGTGCACAGCAAGCTCCCACAAACAGCAATGTGATAATGATCAGATCATCTATTTTTAGTGATGTTGGTTGAGGGATAAATATTGGCCCCAGGACACCGGGGATAACTCCCCTGCTCTTCTTCAAAATAGTGCCGTGGGATCTTTTACGTCCACCTGAGAGGGCAGACGGGGCCTCGGTTTAATGTCACATCCGAAAGACGGCACCTCCGACAGTGCAGCACTCCCTCAGTACATCACTGGAGTGTCAGCCTAGATTTTTGTGCTCAAGTCTCTGGAGTGGGACTTTACCCCACAACCTTCTGTCTCAGAGGCGAGAGAGAGAGGTACCTCCACTGTCTTCTGACTCAGAGATACCCCCTGAGCTACGGCTGACACTCAAACTGATTGCCTTTTTTTTTTAAAAACCCCAATTGTACCAAACTTGCAAAACTGCCTGTGAACTAGGCAGAGGACCACCTGACCCCTTTCTTTTCTTGAGGGCATTGATGCCTTTCAGAGCATTTCTCTCCATAGGCAACAGGCACCCTCCCTTCCTTTACCCAAGTGGTCCCTATTAAAATGGTTGAGATCCCGCACTCCCAGCGGTCATTCAACTGGTCGGAATCTTATAGATGAGAAATTACCACTGACAATAATAGTGGACCGACACTTAAGACATTTGAATGACATTGCTGTCTGTTCCAACAGAGGTGCTAACTCTTTATTTTAAACACGCTAATGCCTCTGGTAAAATAGTAGACAGAGGAATGTCAGAAGGATGCTTTAAGCCTACATCTACTAATATTGCCAACAGTAACCCACAGCCTGTACTTCTCTACACATTTCCAGAGACGGAACCAAACTAGTTTGACATAGGATTGCCTTTTATTCCTAAAAACAAAGGCTTATTTCTCCAGGATATCATGGTCTGTCTTGTGTATTAAGCAGGTAGAGGGAAGAACATTTGGCGCTATATAAATGCAAGTTTGTTCTTTTTATATCCTGTGATTTACATTGAGCAATGTCAGGGGAGATTTGCTAGTGAAAGTTAAAGCTATTCTTAGTGAGATTGATAGGTTAGATAGAGAGAAGCTATTTCCTGTGGTGGGGAAAACCAGAACAAGGGGGAATAATCTTAAAATTAGAGCAAAGTATGTTAGGAGTGAAATCAGGAAGCACTATTTTCTCACACAAAGGGTAGTGGAAATCTGGAACTCTTCTCCCCCCCCCCCGCTCCAAAAAAGGCAGTTGAGACTAGGGGGTCAATTGGAGCTTTCAAGACAGAGATCAATAGCTTTTTGTTGGGTGAGGGAATCGAGGTATATGGAGCCAAGGCAGGTAAGTGGAGTTGAGGTACAGATCAGCCACGACCTTGTTGAATGGTGGAACAGACTCGAGGGGCTGAATGGTCTACTCCTCTTCCTATGTCAGCCGTGGCTCAGTGGGCAGCACTCTCACCTCTGAGTCAGAAGGTTGTGGGTTCAAGTCCCACTCCCAGGACTTGAGCACAAAAATCTAGGCTGACATTCCCAGTGTAGTATTGAGGGAGTGCTGCACTGTCGGAGGTGCCGTCTTTCGGATGAGACATTAAACCGAGGCCCCGTCTGCTCTCTCAGGTGGACGTAAAAGATTCCACGGCACTATTTTGAAGAAGAGCAGGGGAGTTATCCCCGGTGTCCTGGCCAATAGTTATCCCTCAATCAACATAACAAAAAACTGATTATCTGGTCATTATCACATTGCTGTTTTTGGGAGCTTGCTGTGCGCAAAATGGCTGCCGCGTTTCCTACATTACAACAGTGACTACACTTCAAAAACGATTTCATTGGCTGTAAAGTGCTTTGAGATGTCCAGTGGTCATGAAAGGCACTATATAAATGCAAGTCTTTTTTTTATGGTGAATTAAATGAAGATCTTCACATGTTGTTTAGCAAATAAATGCAGCTTGTTGCATGGTACAGAACCATTCTTAACCATGAAAGTCCCAGGGCTGTGCTGAGTTTGCTGATCTCAACTAAATACTGGGGGCACTACCATTAGTGTTAGTGTTCCTGGGCTGGGGGAGAATCAGTGAGCATTACTGCTCCTGATTATTATCCATGGAATAGTCTGTACACGCGAGAATCACTGTGTTTACTCTGGGATGGAACCATGACGACAACACTGCGCACATGAAGTGATGCTGACTCACCATCACAGAATGAGGGACACTTATTCAGTGATTGCTGCTGGAAGTGAATGTGCGTCGACCACCGCGAGTGCAGGGTGAGGGTCAGTTGCTACGTGTCAAATGTTAAGCTGCACGCTCGCACTCACTGTCTAATCTCACACGTAGCTACCTGGGTGAATCACTGGAGGTGCCTGTGGATCAATAGCCCAATAACAGTACCACTGCCTCAGAGAGAGAAGAGGAATCAAATCTGGAAGAAAGTTTAAAATAAAAACCCTTTCTGCACTATTTTTCACCCTAAGAGCAGGGGTGTGGGGAGTGGGATTGGGATTAATTGGAAATGCTTTTTCAAAGAGCCGGCACAGGCACAATGGGCTGAATGGCCTCCTTCTGTGCTGTATGATTCTATGACGTTGCACCAACGCTCTTCTCGATCTTCCTTGCTGCAATGCTGCATCTCACCCTCAGTAAGCTCCCCACTGGAGTGGAGCTAATTTACAGAACAAACGGAAAACTGTTCAACCTCCGTCGCCTCCAGTCCAGATCCAAGGTCGTCCCATCCTCTGTCGTCGAATTACAGTATGCAGACGACGCTTGCATCTGCGCTCACTCGGAGGTCGAACTCCAAACCTTCGTCAACACCTTCACCGAAGCGTACGAGAGCATGGGCCTTACACTAAACATCCGTAAGACAAAGGTCCTCTACCAACCTGCCCCTGCCACACAGTACTACCCCCCGATTATCAAAATCCATGACAAGGCCTTGGACAACGTGGACCACTTTCCATACCTCGGGAGCCTACTGTCAACAAGGGCAGATGTCGACGACGAAGTCCAACACCGCCTTCAGTGTGCCAGTGCAGCCTTCGGTCGCCTGAGGAAGAGAGTGTTTGAAGACCAGGACCTCACACCCGGCACTAAGCTCATGGTCTACAGAGCAGCAGTGATACCCACCCTGCTGTATGCCTCAGAGACATGGACCATGTACAGCAGGCACCTCAAAGCACTGGAGAGGTACCACCAACGCTGCCTCCACAAGATCCTGCAAATCCATTGGCAGCCGGGAGCAAGCAGAAGCCAAGCGCAGGCAGCGCAAGGAGCGCACGTCAACCCAAGTACTCCACCCACCCGCCCCTATAACCACTGTCTGCCCCACCTGTGACAGAGACTGTAGGTCACGTATTAGACTCATCAGTCACCTGAGAACTCATTTTTAATGTGGAAGCAAGTCATCCTTGGTTCTGAGGGACTGCCTATGAAGAGAAGGATGATTCTATGATACTGCAACAGATAGGAGTACGTACGTACTGTGTACTTGTGTGTTTGAGGGAGGTGGAAGAGGGGTGATAGAGTTGGGTAAGTTTCATTGGGCACTCTAACAGTAAAATTAAATCATAGAACTACTAATTGCACAATTATCCTGAAACATTTGCAAAAATTCATCAGTGCCTTTTTAATTGCGCAATGATAATTGTATTAAGATTGGCTTTTTTTTTGGCAGACTTACCGATCAGCCTACACGTTTGCCATGATTAAGACGATTATTTCCTGCGAGGATTGTTCCTGGTATCGAACGGCTCAGCAGTCACACAATGGTTTAATGTGAAGTCTCTGCTGACAATAGAAGCTGCATGTGATGGAGTGTAGGTGGCAATAAATCTCCAACTGGTTTTAGTCGCCCTCATGACACAAGGGAGAAAGAATTTCATTTTCTAACCACCCCCGCTTGTCTTAGAACACAGAGCAGGCTTCTCTTAACAATATCATCTTGCATTTATACCAATGCCTTTAATGCAATAAGACGCCCCCAGGGCCCTTCACAGGATCGTCATCAGACAAAACTTGACACCGAACCACATGAGATATTAGGGCAGGTGACCAAAAACTTGGTCAAAGAGGTGGGTTTTAAAGATCGTCTTAAAGGAGGGGAGAGAGAGGCGGAGAGGTTTAGGGAGGGAATTCCAGAGCTCAGGGCCCAGGGCAGCTGAAGGCACGGCCGCCAATGGTGGAGCGATGGAAATCGGAGATACGCAAGAGGTCAGAATTGGAGAAAACTCTGCTGCCCATATCCTAACTCGCACCAAGTCCCGTTCACCCATCACCCCTGTGCTCGCCGACCTACATTGGTCCAATATTGTGCTAGCACACATTCCAACCTCTGCTGGTGTCAGTGTGTCACCAACACGAGAATACCCGGGGGGGGGGGGGAAATAAATCCCAAGAGGAGTTCTAAAAGAGCCCAGCATTTAATTCTGTCTTGTGACACTGGGTCCTCAAATTGCCAAACACTTACTTATGTAAATATTAGGAGAATGGTTTCTTGATTTTGGAAGGGTTGTTTGAATGTTCAACAGCTGGTGCACCCCATGTGTGAAGAGGCAGGATCGCTGCAATGTACAACTGCCTGTGCAGGGAATAGGAGGCCTGCAGTGCCTGGCAGTCGGATTGTAATCAAGACTCAGTCTGCTTCATTTGGTCTCGAGTCAGTTGGAAAGCCTGGGGTTTGGAATCACCGGCAACCGTCAGGAAATGAAGCAGCAGTGAGACGTGGGGAAGTGCCAAGAATTTCTCTTCCTCCACATTTAAACCCCAAGTCACTGGATGCTCAGGATACTCACTGCCTCCTACCTTTCATCAGGTTTTTTTTATTGAGTTCTACCGAGTTCCTACTGTGTTTTCTTTCTCATCCATTTTCCCTCTCCCTCGGAGCCATTGAATCCTTGCTGTGCACCAGTCCCACGTTTATCGGCACCCCTCCTGTACCTTGCCCAAGTAACATTAATGGTGTGGAGATGCCGGAGTTGGACTGGGGTGGACAAATGTAAGAAGTCACACAACACCAGGTTATAGTCCAACAGCTTTATTTGAAATCACAAGCTTTCGGAGCGCTGCTCCTTCTTCAGGTGAAGTGGGAGCAGCGCTCCGAAAGCTTGTGATTTCAAATAAAGCTGTTGGACTATAACCTGGTGTTGTGTGACTTCTTACAAGTAACATTAAGTAAGCCTAGACAGTGTGTGGGTGTTTATACCTGTTTATACACTGTATGAATGGAACCGCGTTTATGTGTTCAACCATAAATGTATTTTGATGCTTTGGCAACATAAGATGTACCTTATCATGCCAATAAAGCGATTTGTATTGTATTGTATTGTGTGTGTGTGTCAATGTTCTCTGTAAGCTGTGCTTTGTTTTGCGCGGCCTGTTTTTTTTAAATGCATGGTCCCTTTAAATTTCTGTGCATGCGCGATATTTACAATGGAAATGCCGGTGAGCGGCCTGTGTGCGACTGGCTGTGCAGCTTAGAGGGTGTGGGGGTGGGGGGTGTAGAAAGGCAGCATTACAGCTAAATCCAATCCCGTGCTCACCTGTCACATGCGCTTGCAGTGAGTCACTGCACCGTGACTGGGAACAGGAACCTCGCAGATTTCCCTCCCCCCAACTCACGGGCACTGAGGCCAATAGTAGCACTCTGCTACCACCCTGACTGTGATCAGCCACCTCCGCAAAGACCAGGGACCCACCCTGGAACATTGCTGACCTGATTGAACTTAACTAATGAATAGCTTTGCCAATGAGTGACTGAGGACCATTTATATCAATTCAACAAGGTTAGAATTCCTCAACTTATGCAATTAATGTCAATAAATATTTTCTATTCTTTTATTTATATTTTATATGGAAATTACTTTCACCTCTAGGCTATCCCATGCTGCACCCTCCGAGATCTCTGCGCTCCTCCAATTCTGGCCTCTTGAGCATCCCTGATTATAATCGCTCCTCCATTGGCGGCCGTGCCTTCAGCTGCTGAGGCCCTAAGCTCTGGAATTCCCTCCCTAAACCTCTCCGCCTCGCTACCTCTCTTTCCTCCTTTAAGACTCTCCTTAAAACCGACCTCTTTGACCACACTTTTGGTCACCTGTCCGAATATCTCCTTATGTGGCTCGGTGTCAGATTTTGTTTTATAACAACGCTCCTGGGAAGCGCCTTGGGACGTTTTACTAAGTTGAAGGCGCTGTATAAATACAAGTTGTTGTTGTAAACTGTACTTTTTGGATGAGAAGGCCATGAGTTGACTTGCTCTCAGTTCCTCTCCCTCTGCCACTCTCGTTTGTTGCTCAGAGTGACCAAGCTGGACAGAGCTTGCCGATCGATCTTATTTCATCACTCGGTTTTGGCTCTTTCTAACCAAGATTAAGAATTTACTGTGTGGTGGTGTGAAAATGAACACAGCAACTGGAGTAGGCCATTCAGCCCCTCGATCCTGTTCCACCATTCAATGAGATCATGGCTGATCTGTACAACAACAACTTGCATTTATACAGCACCTTTAACGTAGTAAAACGTCCCAGGGCGCCTCACAGGATCGTTATCAGACAAAATTTGACACCGAGCCACATGAAGAGATATTAGGACTGGCGACCAAAGGCTTGGTCGAAGAAGTAGGTTTTAAGAAGCGTCTTAAAGGAGGAGAAGAAGGTGGAGAGGTTTAGGAAGGGAATTCCAGAGCTTAAGACCTAAGCAACTGAAGGCACGGCTGCTGATGGTGGAGTGATTAAAATCGGGAATGTATAAGAGGCCAGAATTGGAGGAGCGCCGAGATCGCGAAGGTTTGTAGGGCCGAATGAGGTTACAGAGCTAGGGAAGGAGTGAGGCCATCGAGGGATTCGAAAACAAGTACCTCGACTCCATCCACCCGCCTTGGTTCCAGAACCCTCAATACTCTTGCCTAACAGAAATTTTGCCAATCTCAATGTCGAAATTTTCAATTGACCCTCTGCCTCAACAGCTTTTTTGGGAGCGAGTTCCAGATTTCCACGCCCCTCACTTCACCACCCTTTGGCGCAGCACCAAGATGCTTCTGTTAATTACTCCCAGTGACTCGGGCGGGACTGAAAGCTACAGAATAAATTTGTAATCAAAAGGCATTTCCGTGTACGTAAGAGACAAACAAATAAAAGCACATAATAACAGGGGTTGAACTATGTTGACAGATGGTTTACATTCGGATCAGATCAGGATGAGTCATTTGATTCGAGCTGACTGTGATCTTGACGCTCACCGCCTCTCTGATTCAGCCGATGTGTGAGCGTCAGCCTAACGCATGCACTCTACTTCTCTCTGTTACACAACTTGAGCAATCTGCACTGGGCACGACGGTGAATCAGAAATTCACAGTCAATGTCAGGTGCAGCACTTACAGAACAGGAGCTTATTGACTGTGAACTTACATTGGGATAAATAAAGATCCTAGAGCGTGGTGAGAATGTGGAACTCGCTACCACAGGGAGTGGTTGAGGCGAATAGCAGAGATGCATTTAAGGGGAGGCTAGATAAGCACATGAGGGAGAAAGGAATAGAGGGATATATTGATGGGGTGAGATGGAGAGGGGTGGGAGGAGGTTCGTGTGAAGCATAAACACCGGCACAGACCAGTTGGGCCGAATGGCCTGTTTCTCTGCTGTAAATACTTTGTAATTATGTAATGGGATAAGGTAAACACTAGGAAATCTCTTATGACGTGGGAGCAAATGGATTATTGAAGCTATAGTGAAAATGGCTTTTTAGGCCGAGGTATGGCCTTTAGCCCGTCTTCCTGGAAATGGTTGCTTTGTTCTGCACACTCAGAAACCAAAAATACAGCTTGAGTCCTTAATATAATGAACCAATGAGGCTCGGTTGTCCCTCCTGTTGGGACTTGTCCACCAGCGTTGGCTGCGTCAAGCCCCTTTCATGTGATGGCTAGCTAAGATCAGCACCCTACCTTGCGGGGAGTGTAATACACAGTATTTACAGCACCAAAACAGGCCATTCGGCCCAACAGGTCTGTGCCGGTGTTTATGCTCCACACGAGCCTCCTCCCATCCCTCTTCATCTCACCCTATCATCATATCCTTCTATTCCTTTCTCATGTGTTTATCCAGCTTCCCCTTAAATGTATCTCTGCTCTTCGCCTCAACCACTCCCTGTGGTAGCGAGTTCCACATTCTCACCACTCTCTGGGTAAAGAAGTTTCTCCTGAATTCCCTATTGGGTTTATTAGTGACGATCTTATATTGATGGCCCCTAGTTCTGGTCTCCCCCACAAGTGGAAACATCTGCTCTACGTCTACCCTATCGAACCCTTTCTTAACCTTAAATACCTCGATCAGGTCACCCCTCAGCCTTCTCTTTTCTAGAGAAAAGAGCCCCAGCCTGTTCAATCTTTCCTGATGGGTATAACCTTTCAGTTCTGGTATCATTCTAGTAATTCATTTTGCACCTTCTCCAGCGCCTCTATATCCTTTTTATAATATGGCGTGTGGCTGCATAAAACAGCCACTCGTGTCATTAAAAGCTCTGCCACTGGTAGTTTTGCACTATTTCATTATTTGCTCTGGTACCTCAAAGGCTCAGCATGGTTGGCCCCAGCAGTTTTCTCTTGGAATGCAATGAGTAATTCACAAGATCACAAGGTAAACACATTGAAGAAAGTCAGTCAGCCATCTCTTGGTTCACCCAACGAGAAAAAAACCTACAGAGCTTCCATCGCAGCATCCAACTGTCTCGAGCCACGTTTACTCTGGGCTTGTGGGACATCATCTGCTTTGGCCTGGCTGTTGATGGTTGTTTTGCAATATACAGGAACTACGACAATCCCCTGTAATCATTCAGCTAAATAAGTCCTTATATCACCACTTGTCAAACCAGGCAGAACATTATCATTACATGTCAAATTGTGTGGCAGACGTGTAAGAACCTGACAGGATTACCGCTGGGCTCTTGAGTAAATGAAACCAGTAAGGAATTTTTAAGCATAACAAACTCTGGACTGTGTTCCAAGGCGTGTCCCATCAGAGGCGATGTTAATAAATTATTCATGCAGTTCATGGGGTGACCTCAACCTTTTGGTGGCAGTGGGATTAATTTTTGGACTACCCAACAAACCGGCACGGAAATGATGGGCCGAGTGGCTCTGCTTCAAAGGCACCTCTGAGGTCGCTTGAGGTTTGGAGAGAGGATTTACATTTGTTCTTGGAAAACCCGATATTACTTCCTGGGCTTAAATCGCTGTCGAGACGGTTCAAGTTATTGCATCAAGACTCATGCATGATGATGTCACAACAACTTACGTTTATACAGCACCTTTAACATTGTAAAACGTCCTAAGGCGCTTCACAGGAGCGTAATTAGTCAAAATTTGACACCAACCCCCATTAGGACAGATGACCAAAAGCTTGGTCAAAGAGGTAGGTTTTAAGGCGAGTCTTAAAGGAGTAGAGAGAGGCGGAGAGGCAGAGAGGTTTATTGAGGGAAATCCAGAGCTCGGGGGCCCAGGCAGCTGAAAGCACAGTCACCAATGGCGGAGCGATGAAAATCGGGGATGCGCAAGAGGCCAGAATTGGAGGAGTACATTAATCTATAAGCGCTGTAGGGCTGGAGGAGGTTAAGAGATGGGGAGGGGCGAGGCCATGGAGGGATTTGAAAACGGGGATGAGAATTTTAAAATTGAGGTGTTGCTGGACTGGGAGCCAATGTAGGTCAGCGAGCACAGGGGGTGATGGGTGAACGGGACCTGGTGCAAGTTAGGATACGGGGCAGCAGAGTTTTGGACGATCTCAACCTTGCAGAGGGTGCAAGGTGGGAGGCCAGCTAGGAGTGTGTTGGAACAGTTGAGTCTAGAGGTAACAAAGGCATGGATGAGCGCTTCAGCAGCAGATGAGCTATGACAATGGATAGATAACTTATCCCTATTAGACTCTGTGGGATGAGTCTGCAGACCCGTGCTTCCAAGAGGGAGCTGCACGCGCAGGGATCATGAGTTGGAGAATCTGGGCTACAGGGGCGTAAACCTTACTCTCATGGCCAGCACAGATTCTCTGTTGGGATCGCGGGATTGAAGTCAAAGTATTTTATTTGTGAAATTTGTGAATTTGTCAAATTTTTTGTCTTTTAATACTCCTGAGAAGCGCCTTAGGACGTTAAAGGCGCTATATCAATACAAGTTGTTGTTGTTGTTGAAGCTGTGAGCGGTGAATCAGCCACACTAACCCAAAGGGATTTAAGTGTGGGAGCCTTCATCTTAGGAACATAGCAAATTTGGAACAGGAGGAAGCCATTTAGCCCCTCGAGCCTCTTCCGCCATTCAATTAGATCATGGCTGGTCTGTATCTTAACTCCATCTACCCGCCTTAGTTCTGTAACCCTTAATACCCTCGCCTAACAAAAATCTATTAATCATAGTTTTGAAATTTTCAATTGACTTCCCCCCCCCCCCAGCCTCAACAGCATTTTGGGGGGAGGGTTCCAGATTCCCACTCTTCTTCTTCTTCTTCTTCTTCTTAGGCTGTCCCTCGGAACTGAGGATGACTTGCTTCCACATTAAAAATGAGTTCTCGAGTGACTGATGAGTCCAATGCAGGACCTACAGTCTCTGTCACAGGTGGGGCAGACGGTGGTTGAAGGGGTGGGTGGGTGGGGTGCTTGGGTTGACGTGTGCTCCTTGCGCTGCCTGCGCTTGGCTTCCGCTTGCTCCCAGCGAAGATACTCGAGGTGTTCGGCGCCTTCCTGGATGCTTCTCCTCCACTTTGTGCGGTCTTGGGCCAGGGATTCCCAGGTTTCAGTGGGGATGTTACACTTTTTCAAGGAGGCTTTGAGGGTGTCCTTGAAGCGTTTCCTCTGCCCACCTGGGGCTCTCTTGCCGTGCCAGTGCTCCGAGTAGAGCGCTTGTTTTGGGAGTCTCGTATCGGGCATGCGGACAATGTGACCCGTCCATCGGAGCTAATCGAGCGTGGTCAGAGCTTCGATGCTGGGGATGGTGGCCTGAGCAAGAACACTGACGTTGCTGCGCCTATCCTGCCACTGGATTTGCAGGATCTTGCGGAGGCAGCGTTGGTGGTACCTCTCCAGTGCTTTGAGGTGCCTGCTGTACCTGGTCCATGGCTCTGAGGCATACACACTACCCTTTGTGTGAGGAAGGCCCTGACATCAGCCCTGAACGGCCTAGCTCTAATTGCTGTAATAGTCGCTTTCAAGATGGCTGCTGGGCAGCTCTTCTCTTCAACTCTATCTGTGGTCATCCATTGCCATCCTTTGCCATTTCTTCCTCCAATCTCCTCTCTTCCATTGCTTCAGTTACTCTGCCTCTGATAGTGAACGCATTTCAGCCCAAACTACAAGTTCAAACTACAAGTTTAAAGCTCCCCCTGCAGAGTCCACTGCCCGTCCCCCGGCCCGGTGTGTCTTTGTTCTCATTGAGCTCCTTCACCTGCTGGAACTCTGCTGCACCTTGACCTCTATCATTGGATTCCTCGCGGACAGGACCTCGTTGACGACACGGTTTGACTCAGCCACTGTGGCGCTGCTCTGCTTTTCAGTTGCTTCAAGTCTTAAGCTGCGGAATTCTTTTGTCAAATTGGTTTCCGACCTCCTGGACTTCTCCGGACATCTAGACTACGTTTCTGCTTTGAACTACACTGGATTACACCATAGAATCACAGAATGGTTACAGCACGGAAGAAGGCCATTCGGCCCATCGAGCCCATGCCGACTCTCTGCAAGAGCACTTCAGCTAGTCCCACTCCCCCGCCCTTTCCCTGTAGCCCTGCAATTTTTTTTCCTTCAGGTACTTATCCAACTTTGAAAGCCATGATCGAGTCTGCCTCCACCAACCTTTCAGGCAGTGCATTCCAGATCTTAACCACTCGCTGAGTAAAAATGTTTTTCCTCATGTCGCCTTTGGTTCTTCTGCCAATCACCTTAAATCTGTGTCCTCTGGTTCTCGACCCTTCTGCCAATGGGAACAGTTTCTCTCTATCTACTCTGTCCAGACCCCTCATGATTCCGAACACCTCTATCAAATCTCCTCTCAATCTTCTCTGCTCCAAGGAGAACAACCCCAGCTTCTCCAGCCTATCCACCTAACTGAAGTCTCTCATCCCTGGAATCATTCTCGTAAATCTTTTCTGCACCCTCTCTAAGGCCTTCACATCCTTCCTAAAATGTGATGCCCAGAATTGGACACAATACTCCAGTTGAGGCTGCACCAGTGTTTTATACAGGTTCATCATAATTTCCACACTTTTGTACTCTATACCTCTATTCATGAAGTGCAGGATCCCGTAAGCTTTTTTAACTGCTTTCTCAACCTGTCCTGCCACCTTCAATGATTTATGCAGACATACCCCCAGGTCTCTCTGTTCGTGCACCCCCTTCAGGATTGTACCCTTTAGTTTATATTACCTCTCCTCATTCTTTCTACTGAAATGTATCACTTCGCACTTTCCTGCGTTAAATTTCATCTGCCACGTGTCCGCCCATTTCACCAGCCTGTCTATGTCTTTGTGAAGTCTATCACTCTCCTCCTCACTGTTCACTATACTTCCAAGTTTTGTGCCATCTGCAAATTTTGAAATTGTGCCCTGTATACCCACATCCAAGTCATTAATATATATCAAGAAAAGCAGTGGTCCTAGAACTGACCCTTGGGGAACACCACTGTATACCTTCCTCCAGTCCGAAAAACAACCGTTCACCACTACTCTCTGTTTCCTGTCACTTAGCCAATTTCGTATCCATGCTGCCACTGTCCCTTTTATTCCATGGGCTTCAACTTTGCTGAGAAGCCTATTATGTGGCACCTTGTCGAACGCCTTTTGGAAATCCATGTACATCATGTCAACTGCATTGCCCTCATCAACCCTCTCTGTTACCTCATCCAAAAACTCGATCAAGTTGGTTAAACATGATTTGCCTTTTACAAATCCGTGCTGGCTTTCCTTAATTAATCCACACTTGTCCAAATGACTGTTAATTTTGTCCCTGATTATTGTTTCTAAAAGCTTCTCCACTACCGAGGGTAAACTGACTGGCCTGTAGTTGCTGGGTTTATCTTTACACCCTTTTTTGAGCAATGGTATAACATTTGCAATTCTCCAGTCCTCTGGCACCACCCCCGTTTCTAAGAAGGATTGGAAGATTATGGCCAGTACCTCCGCGATTTCTTCCTTCACTTCCCTCAGCGTCCTAGGATGCATCCCATCTGGTCCTGGTGACTTATCTACTTTAAGTACAGCCAGCCTTTCTAGTACCTCCTCTTTATCAATTTTTATCCCATCCAGTATCTCCTCTACCTCCTCCTTCACTATGTCTATGGCAGCATCTTCTTCCTTGGTGAAGACAGATGCAAAGAACTCATTTAGTACCTCAGCCATACCCTCTGCCTCCATGCATAGGTCTCCCTTTTGGTCCCTAATCGGCCCCACCCCTCCTCTTACTACCCATTTACTATTTATATGCCTATAAAAGACTTTTGGATTACCTTCTATGTTAGCTGCCATTCTATTCTCATACCCTTTCTTTGCCTATCTTATTTACTTTTTCACTTCTCTGAACTTTCTATATTTAGCCTGATTCTCAGATGTATTTGCAACCAGACATCTGTCATACGCGTTCTTTTTCTGCTTCATCTTACTCTCTATCTCTTTTGTCATCCAGGGAGCCCTGACTTAGTTGCCCTACCTTTCCCCCCAGTGCGAATGTACCTCGACTATACCCGAACTATTTCCTCTTTAAAGGCAGCCCATTGTTCCATTACAGTTTTGCCTGCCAATCTTTGATTCCAATTTAGCCAGGCCAGATCCATTCTCATCCCACTGAAATTGGCCTTCCTCCAATTAAGTATTTTTACTCTTGATGGCTCCCTGTCCTTTTCCATACGTTGCCATATGTTTCTGCATTGGACTTCATGGGATTAGACTGTGGCCGTGATTCTGCCAGGTGGGATCGCCATGAGAGAGGTGAGTGGTGGGTCCCGGTCCCGCTCCAGGCTCCAGCCCGCTCTCTCCAAGTGATTTTACATAAATTGGGCTTGTTAAGCCCTCCCTGTGTGTTTCCCTACCAATTAAAAGGAAGCAGGTTTGATGACGTCACCTGATGACACATCATCAGCCGGTTTCCTTAAAGGGGCCATGTCCACATTTATTTTGACAGTTGTGCTGTCAGTGTTCTACAGCATTGAGGTGCTGCAAACACTGACAAGCACTGCACAGAAGTGCACGGCTGCACCCAGGCTCTCCCATGACTCCCTCCATATGCTTATGGAGCGAGTCACAGCATGCAGGGAGATTCTCTTCCCTTCCCTCATCCTACTGCAAACATACCAACTAACAACACACAAGGGTAGGCACTTGAGTGGTTTAGCCAATGTTCATGTGAAGTTTCTGTTAATGTATTGTCAAACATTGAAATCTATATTTTCAACACATTGCCTTATTGGACAGATCTGTACTAACCTTTAGAAGTGTCTTAGTGAGTTTCAGTGAACATAACTCCCCCCGCCCCGCCCCGCCCCTCCCCCGCTATAGTGATGAGTGTGAAAGGAATGGCTTGGGCATTGTAGGGATGCTTTATGGTGCTGGTGTGGGGTGGTGCCAACCTGGCGCATCATGTGGCAGCCAGGGTGTACAGCGTCAAGTGAAGTAAATCTGGCCATGGTGATGCCATTGCTCCCTCCCGGGCAGCAATGTTGTCGGGTGCTGATGCCCTGTGTAGCACCAGGTGATGGCGGAGAAGGTTGCTGCTGTTGTTGGTGTGCCTGGTGATGTTGGTGTTGGGGTTGATCGTGGAGGGATTCCGAGGATCAAGGTGAGATTTTTTCAAGGGCACCGATGTTGCTGGAATAGATGGCAGCTGAAGTTGAGATGACAGAAGCGATCTGTCAATGGTGAGAGAGCTTGCTCCAAGGAGGTGACAGTGGATAGAGAGTTTACTCCAAACACTTCCAAACTGCATAAAGCTCAAAAGTGACTTCCAAGTCCTGAAGGCTCAAGCTTCTGACATTGGAAAGTGAACAGCTGTGAAATGGTAGCTTTCATACCACTTTTGCAGCTGTCACCTATTCACAGCAATGGGGAGACAGAGAACCCGACCTACTTACCTGATGTGATCCCTTAATGTCGTGAACCTCGTTAAAAAAGTGGTAAAATAGAAACAGACTGGCAAAATAGTAGTTAACAAGCATTTAACTATCTAAAATGCCTCCCCCGCCGCTTGGTGTCGGGTCTGTTTTGAAATCGCAGACCCGACACTTTGGAAACTTGCATGGAGGTGGGTTCAGAGTGGGCTCCCAACCCGCTGACAATCATTTTGATTTTGGCAGTGGACCCTCCTCCGAACTCGCCCCATGAGTGCCGGCAAAATTCAGCCCTGTGTCTCTATCTCTGCTGCTAAACGATTTTTACCTTTTAAACTGCGGCTGTGTTTCTGCTGAACTGGTTCTACTGGATTTTCAGCTTTGCTGGTTGCTGGTTTGTGGTCTTACTTTTCCCCCGTCGCCTTGATCTAAGGTGACCTCCAACTTGCGTCAATTTCGCTATCATCTCTCTGCACAGCTACCAATTCTCATTCCTACAGCAACAACCTCCATCCTAGAACTCTCTACGCTTCAGATAGCTTCTGGACTTCACTCACCTGCTTTGGACAGCGGCTCGTCGATGCTCCGTACTAGCTCCATCCTGCTCACATTGTCTTTGTCCCTCCATGGGACCTCTGACTTTGACCCTGGTCTCCCCACTATTGTCCACAACCTATTCCCTGCTACCAGAAAATATGTATTCCATTAATTATTACATTTAAACAGGCCTATGAGCTTTTCCCATGTCCATTCACGTGCACACTTTGGCTGACACTCTGGACCCAAGCCATTCAATACTTTTCCACTTTTTCCCCCTCTTTTTCCTTTTCTCTCTATCCCTCCCTGACCACTCTCTCCTGTCGTCATCCCTCCTTTCATCTCTCCTCTCCCGGATACTCTGCCCTCCCAAATCCCTACCCCAATCCTTCATTACTCTTTGACCCTCCTACTCTCCTGCCGCCGTCCCAGGCTTGACTCCCTCTTAGATAAGCCCGCAGCTTCCCTCTGTGCCTCTCTTGGCATCCTACGAAGGGCCCATCGAGGCACTCGTCGCTGCCGCCTTATGAGCAGCAACCCCAACTGCCCCATCCTACTCTCTCACCGACCTTCCTGTCCAGCGTGCCTGCGGGGGGCTAATCGTGCCAATCTCCACCCCGTCCAACTCACCCCCCCCAACGCTGACCCTGTGGATGTTAGCAGTGGGGCAGCCATCACCGACCCTCTCCGCATCTCCCTCCAGAATGTCCGTTCACTTGCGAACTAGGCCCTTGCCATCCATGAGCTTATCGTGGATGACTGCATCGATATCATGGCCCTGATGGAAACTTGATTGGGGGGTGATGACACCTTATCCTTAAATGAAGCCTCCCCGTCTGGCTATACCTTCCACCACTTGCCCCGCTCAGACCGCCGTGGTTCCGGTGTGGCTCTCATCACCAAATCACACCTTGATCTTGAAGGGATAATTACAAGTCCTAGCCCTGTCTCAGGCTACCCCAGATCAGGCGTATTCCCCAGACGTTCACCTTCAACTTAAGTTAGAGATGTCCGAATTCCATAAGATGCTTAAATGGGTCTAAAGGTTCAGGCTATCTCTCCCTAAAGGAAAGGAACAACTGAAGATGTTACCGTCCTCCAGATAGCACTTTTAATAAGTTTAACTAGACTGTAACCTTCCAGATATTATGAGGGTCCGGAATACCCCCCAGAATTCTGCAACTCCTTACAAAAGAGTGTACAGAAATTGGGTTCGCGAGTTTATATAGAAATACTCTTTGAGACAATTCTAAAAATATATCGTTTTATTTAAGAGCTGACATTCAGTTAACAGCTGTTGAATCAGTTGCAGCATTAACAATTCAAAATACAAATAGCTTACATTTCTTATTTCTCAGAGATCCTTATTCTCAAATCTTTACTTCGTTACATTTCTACTTTTCTTACTTATCTCTAAATCCAGAACATCTACCAAAATCAAATTTCTTGATTACCCGAGACTCAATGTTAAAAACTTACAGATGGTGCCTGTAAAGTTGAGAAACGCTTGCCCGTTCAGCGAGTTCTGACTTTCTGTTTGAAAAGCTCTTATTTTTATACCCTTTTTGCAGTGGTTTATTCCTTGAAGTTCTCTGTTGATGTAAGCTAATTGTCTTATTGATACCTCTGTTGAATGCTTTCTATCTTACTGTCAATTCAACTATTGCATGAATAATTATGTCTCTACCTTTAGGTGTTCCAAAAACTATCACAAAAACAATATGACAGCAATGGTTTCTGTTTGATGCCATTCTTACAAAATGCTTTCATTCAATTCTTAATATTGGCTTAACTGGTTTTTAGCAGACGTTGAGTCTCCTTACTGCCCAAGTTCAATACAAACACAATGTAATTGCTTGGTGTATCTATTGAAGTCATATCTTCAAAGTGTTCTTGTTGGTATCATATTTACTATGTATATATTAAAGACACTTTGACTGAGTGTTTACTTGTTTTCTAGCTATCTCAATTGGTTGCATACTTAATCTTATGTTTCCTGTCTTCCAAGTTTAACATAAAAACGATTTGACCAGCAGGTGTTTCTTTTACTTGATGTCATCTTTTCAAAGGCACATGGTTCTTTTAATGTTTGTGTTTCTGTTCAACATGTTAGCTTATATTTACCATAAACTTGGTCTCCCATTGTGTTATTCCCAAACCCCAGACCCTCTGGAATTGCCAAACTGCCATTTCAATAGGGTAATTGTTTTAGTATATTTAACTAATTCCCATTTCAAAGCTTGTTTGGTTTTTACAACTTAGTTATCAAACCATCCCATCTCAGAAGCCTGTTTTCTGTTTGCAGCCTGTGTCTCTGAGGCTTTCCAGACTTTTGAACCCAGTATATCATGTCTTAATAAATATCAAGAGTTCTGTTCATATTATGGTGTATCTTTCTGAAATATCGCTTATTCCCTCACAATCTGTCCCCCTACTCCTCCGGCACTTTCTCCTCCTTTGAGCATCTCACCTTATTCCACCCCCGTCACCTATAATTTAAAATTCTCGGGGGAGAAATTTGGCATGTTAGCGTCTGGGGGTGGGAGGCGCTAATGGGTTTGCGGCAGGGCGTGGTGAATCCAACGCCGCATGGGAAATTCACCCGGGATTTAGCGCTGCCGCTAACATTTAGCGCCCAGGCCTTTAGTGGATGCCAGATCGCGCTTGTGAGCTTGGTACGCCCCGTTAACAGCCCAGCTGCAAAATTGACTGTTGTCCCCTGACTTAGTGCCTGGCCTGAACAACAGCAGGAAGAGGAGGCGTGATGCATTCGGATGGCTGCTGTAGGAGAGGTATTTAAAGGCATTAACATCCGCTTTCATTTTAGTCGCCAATCAGTGCTGCCTTCTCAGTTTCACAGTGAGTTAAACGTTTCTTACTTTCAGGAGTGTTCTGCCTTCTAAAAATTTGTCACTTTCATTCTGCTAAGATTTGGAAGTCCTACACTTGGTTACGTTAATGGGGGCTGTACTGGCACTCGACCTCGCCCTCCAGCATCAACGTCGGAGGCAGCGGAGGCAGAGACAAACATTGGAAGATGTGGCCAGAGGGAGGAGGGCCAACAGGGCTCTCAACAGGAGGCCTTACCCTCCCAGGGTATTCCGGGAGCACATCACTTACACACATTTCACTGAGAACCAGTGTCTTAGAAGGCTCCGCTTCACCAAGGAGGTGGTCACAGAGCTCTGCCACCTCCTGCAGCCAGACCTCGAGCCTCATATCAGGAGCACCACATCTCTCTCAGTGGCTGTTAAGGTCACTGATGTAAGAAAAAGGAGACTTACCATCAAGTAACTTTAAAGTAAGCTTTAAGTAACTTATAAACACACTATATACAAGAGAGGTCTTTACCATGCCTCTGGTAGAAGCCTCTTACAATACTGAACAGACCAGTATTTATACCAGTCCAACAGGAAGTGACATTTACAGGAAGTGAGGTATGTACACAGTTCATAGTTCATAGTTCACAGGAAGTGATGACATAACTTCCCGGAAGTTAGCATTTTTATCACATTCTTCCCTCCTGCAGGATTAGGAGGCTGTGGTCTACCTTTTGGTCCGCAGCCGCCGAACAAGGAAGAGTCGCACCCGTTTGGATTCCCGTCGTAGAGGGTCGCTGGTCCGCTTACATGCGGTTGGCCATTGGTCAGAGTCTGTGTGGCCTGGATTGCCCTGTGAAGGGTCGGGGAGATCATGGCTTCGAGTACGAGCCCCAATAGGTTCAAAGTCGGTCTGCCTCTGTTCAGAGGGAGGTGCAGAGCTGGTCTGTGGCGGATCAGTACTTTCATGCGCGGTACTGGGAGGGTCGCAACCTTGAGCACGGGGTTCTACCGGCACCAAGCTAGTTGGTGTCCGATCAGGATCCTGGAGAGGGGTACCCGATAGGTCCCAAGAGTTTCCTGGTGAAATGCCATCACCCGATGTCCCACTCGGTCCTGGTGGGCAGGGAGCCAGATCCCGTAATGATACGGTAGATTCTCGGCCGTCGGAATATCGTATGTTTGCATAGGTGGGGTTGGCATCGGTTAGTTCGACCTCGTCTACAAGAGGGTCATTTTTAGACGTCCGAACGTATCTTCGGAGTAATACAGGTCCAGGAGTAGTTAGCCATGACGGGAGTGATGTTCCATGAGATGAGCGACGCTGGAATCCAAAGAACCGCTCATGAGGTGTAGTATTTGTGGCTGTAGAAAGCAGGGACCGTATAGAGTGCAATGCATCCGGAAGCACTGTTTCCCATTGCTGGTCTGGTAGGCCCCGAGATCTTAAAGCGAGACGTACGGAATTCCAGATGATACCGTTATACCTCTCTACCTGCCCATTTCCGATGGGATGGTATGGTGTTGTTTTGCTTGTAGCAATTCCCCGTTCTGAGAGGTAGTCCTTGAGTTCCCTTGACATAAAGGATGGACCCCGATCTGAGTGAATATAAGCCGGCATGCCACAGAGAGAAAATACCTGCTCAAGGCAGCAGATTACTGTGGACGCCAGCATATTGGAGCAGGGGAAGGCAAACGGAAAACGTGAATATTCGTCGATCATGGTGAGCAAATATGTGTTCCGAGTTGAAGAGGGCACTGGGCCCTTAAAATCGATGCTAAGTCGTTGCATCGGTTGGGTTGCATGTATGAGTATACCATCTGAGGGGCGGAAGAACTGAGGTTTTAATTCCGCACAAAGCCGGCATTCTGAGCATATTTTTTTTACATCTCCAGTGGAAAAAGGGAGATTCCGTGATCGTACGAAATGTAGCATGCGCGTAACGCCAGGATGACACAAACCATTGTGGACATCCATGAGAGTGGAGGATGACATAGTGGAGCAGAATGCCCGTGTGAGGGTGTCCGGGGCCACATTCTCCTTGCCAGGCCGATAGAGAATGGTATAACCAAAAGAGGCCAGTTCCATCCTCCAAAGTTGTATTTTATTATTCTTAATTTTGGTTCGTTTTCGATTATCGAGCATGAAGGCGACTGATCGTTGGTCCGTGATCAATGTAAAGTGCTGGCGAGCTAGAAAATGGTTCCACTTCCGTACTGCCTCTATGATGGCTGTGGCTTCTTTCTCAACCGGAGGATAATGTAGCTCGGCACCTTGTAAGGTCCTGGACATAAATGCTACAGGACGACCTTCCTGATTCAGAGTAGCCGAGATCGCCACCTCCGAGGCATCACATTCAACCACGAAAGGGAGATTCTCATCGATGGAGTGAAGAGCCGCTTTCTCCAACTGTTTTTTGAGAAGGTTAAAGGCTGCAACAGCCGCTGTTCCCAGTGGAAATGATCTAGCATGCAGCAAGGGTTGGATTTTGTCCGAAAAATGAGGAATCCATTTAGCGTAGTATGCAAACAGACCGAGAGCCCGACGTAAAGAAGCCGGATTCTTAGGTGACGGGAGCTCTTGGAGCGGGCGAAGTCTTTCTGGGTCTGGCTTAATGATACCATTGCCTACGCAGTAGCCAAGGATGTTGATGGTCGGTTGCGACTCAACAGATTTGGATTCATTCAGGGTCAAATTACGGCGATGGAGGGCATCCCGAAATTTTTGGAGGTTGGAGTCGTGTTCCTGTTGATCGTGACCTGCAATGGTAATGTTATCAAGATAGGGAAAAGTGTCCCTTAGGTTTTCCTGCTTAACCAGGCCATCCATTGCCCGTTGAAAGACAGCCACTCCATTAGTAACCCCGAATGGGAGGCGACGAAATTGGTACAGCCGTCCATTAGCCTCAAAGGCTGTGTACTGCTTATCTGAGACCTTCAAGGGTAACTGATGATAGGCACTTTTTAAATCGTAAGTTGAGAACACTTTGTATTCGGCCAGTTTATTAACCATATCATCAATGCGTGGCAATGGGTAGGCGTCCAAGTCGGTATATTGATTGATGGTTTGTGAATAATCGATGCATAGTCGCTGTTTGTGAGGTTTTAGAGGGTTCTTGACAATGACGACTTGAGCCCGCCAGGGCGACGAACATGGTTCAATGATATCCTCTGCTAGAAGTCGAGAGATTTCAGCCGCAATAAAAGATTGGTCTCCCTGATTAAAGCGCCGCGATTTCGTTATTATCGGTTGGCATTGAGGCGGAATACTGGCAAATAATGAGGGTTCATCAAGTGAAGCTGCTGATAATGCACAAAATGGTTGTTTAGATGGTATATTAGAAATAGTAAGTCCGGGTTTGGATCCACCAAACTCAATGGTGAGTTTCTTATGCTGTTTTTGGAAGTCCAGCCCTAAGAGGAGATCACTACATAAGTCTTTGAGCACTGAAAGTCGGGTGGAGGGATACATACGACCATGAAGTGTCATATCAACAACACAAAAGCCGGAGATTCTGGTATTAAGTGATGACTGGGCCATCGCAATTGCCTGGTCCGATGGGAAGACATGTAGTTTCAATTTCGCAACAATCTGTTCCTTAATGAAACTATCAGTACTTCCTGAGTCAATTAAGGCATCTAAGGTATGCCCTTTAATTGAAATTTTTGTGGCTGCCTGAGACAGGTTCTGTGGGCAAGCAGCTGTAATTGGTGTCGTTGCACAGAGAGTGGCTAAAACTCTCGGTGTGCTTCTTCGGGAGAGAGCTCGAGAGGAAGCTTGATAGGTCCTAGCTGGAGCATCTTGATAGGCCCTAATTGGGGCAGTTCGGTAGGCCTTAGCTGGATTGGCCCTCGTAGAGGCCCTTGATAGGCAAACTTTAGCAAAGTGTCCTTTTTTCCCGCAATAACTGCAGATTGCATTGCGAGCAGGGCAGGTTTTCCTAGGGTGAAAAGCATCTCCACAAAAGAAGCATTCCTTCCTAGATTGCCAAGAGGCTGCTAAAGTGGGGTCGTCCTCCTCTTCTTCATCAGAATTATCAGAATTAGATTCCCCCATGATAGGGTTCACCTGAGACCGCTTGAATTGTCTGGTTGCAGCTACAGCAGCAGATCGAGATCTGGGCAGCTGATAGAGGTCTGCATTTCTCTTTGCCAAATCCAGTGAACAAGCTAGTTCAAAAGCTTTTTGTAGCTCAAGTGTTTTACTTTCTAGTAGACGCTGGCGTATAAATGGAGAGGCAATCCCGCAGATGAAAGCATCACGAATCATTTCTTGGCGGTACAGCTCAGCTGAGGCTGCCTGAAAGTTACAATCTACGCTGAGCCTGCGAAGTTCTTGCAGGAATTCGTCAATTGATTCCCCTGGCCCTTGTCGGGCTGTGGCCAGTAGATGTCTAGCATAGACCTCATTTGGGGTCTTCGCATACAGTTTCTTAAGTGCCCGAATCACCTCTTCGTAATTATCCCAGTCATCAACATATTCGAACACTTTTGGGGTCACATAATTGACAAGTATCTTCAATTTAGCAGGAGCATCCACTTTACATTCATCCAGAAAATTCTCAAAAGTACGATACCAATGCTTCCATACCCTGCCAGCTGCTGGTGTATTCGGGTCCAAGTCCAGACGAATAGGTCTAAGGATTTTCTCCATGATGGGTGGTTCCCTGGATCCTTAACTTCCGAGTTTGTCTGAAGGTCTAGTATTTGTCAGTGTAAATACTAAGTTACTTAAATTGATGTAAGAAAAAGGAGACTTACCATCAAGTAACTTTAAAGTAAGCTTTAAGTAACTTATAAACACACTATATACAAGAGAGGTCTTTACCATGCCTCTGGTAGAAGCCTCTTACAATACTGAACAGACCAGTATTTATACCAGTCCAACAGGAAGTGACATTTACAGGAAGTGAGGTATGTACACAGTTCATAGTTCATAGTTCACAGGAAGTGATGACATAACTTCCCGGAAGTTAGCATTTTTATCACAGTCACCGTCGCCCTCAATTTCTTCACCAGCGGATCCTTCCAGTGAGCAGCAGGAGACATATTTAACATCTCGCAGTTCACCGTCTATTGCTACATCCGGGAGGTCACAGAGGCTCTCTACAGAAGGAGAAGGGATTACATTTCCTTCCCCATCACCAGAGAGAAGCAGCATGAGCGTGCATGTGGCTTTGCCAGGATAGCGGGCTTCCCCATGCTCAGGGCGCCATTGACTGCACCCATGTTACTTTGCAGGCACCCCGTAACAATCCTGACATCTTCCGATCTGTTTCTCTCCGATCTCCCTTCATGACCTCTCTGCGCTCATCTTATCTATGAGACCCACCTCCTGCTCCCTCGACCCTATTCCCACCAAACTGCTGACCACCCAACTTCCTTTTCTGGCTCCCATGTTAGCTGACATTGTTAACGGTTCTCTCTCCTCAGGTACTGTCCCCCTCTCCCTCAAATCTGCCGTCATCACCCCTCCTCAAAAAAACAAACCTTGACCTCTCCGTCCTTGCAAACTACCGCCCCATCTCCAACCTCCCTTTCCTCTCCAAAGTCCTTGAACGTGTTGTCGCCTCCCAAATCTGTGCCCATCTTTCCCGCAATTCCATGCTTGAGTCCCTCCAATCAGGTTTCCGCCCTTGCCACAGTACCGAAACGTCTCTCATCAAAGTCACATATGACATCCTTTGTGACTGTGACAAAGATAAACTATCCCTCCTCGTCCTTCTTGACCTGTCTGCAGCCTTTGACACGGTTGACCACTCCATCCTCCTCCAACGCCTCTCCACCGTTGTCCAGCTGGGTGGGACTGCACTCGCCTGGTTCCATTCTTATCTATCTAATCCTAGCCAGAGAATCACCTGCAACTAAAATGTGTAATACAAAACTTATCAAATAAATCTAATCCAGTCAGTGTACTCGACCTGTATCATATGGATGTAGTCGATTGTCCCAATGGACTGCACAGATTTGGCCACTGGTTCTTTGTGCACTGCTGTCATTGTCATCTATTTTTCAATAAAAGTTCTAAACTGCAATTAGATAAATAACAGGTTGGTTTACAAGTGTGCTGAGATTCTAGTATGTTATATTGCATTATAGTAAAGCCCACCATGCAGGCTAGTTAAAGCAAGAAGGAACTGAAGGAATTTACTGAAAAATATGCACTTTTAAATTCTTTACTTTCAACAGCTCCCTCTCCACTGGATTTATTAAAAGCAGATTCCATCTGGACATGTTGAGATTTGTGGTATCAAAACTTGCATATTTGCTGATATAGGCTTGACAGGGTAGATGCTGAGAGGCTGTTTCCCCTCGAGGGGGAATCTAGAACTAGGGGGCATAGTTTCAGGATAAGGGGTCGGCCATTTAAAACGGAGATGAGGAGGAATTTCTTCTCTCAGAGGGTCGTGAATCTTTGGACTTCTCTACCTCAGAGAGCTGTGGAGGTGGAGTCATTGAATATATTCAAGGCGGAGATAGATTTTTGAAAAACAGAGGAGACAAGGGTTACGGGGAGCGGGCAGGAAAGTGGAGTTGAGGCCAAGATCAGATCAGCCATGATCTTATTGAATGGCGGAGCAGGCTCGAGGGGCCGAATGGTGGAGCAGGCTCGAGGGGCCGAATGGCCGACTCCTGCTCCTACATCTTATGTTCTTATGTTAACTGCTTCTCTTCCCGCTCCCACATCCTTACCTCTGGTGCCCCCCAAGGATCTATCCTGGGCCCCCCCTCCTATTTCTCATCTACATGTTGCCACTTGGCGACATCATCCGAAAACACAGCGTCAGTTTCCACCTGTACGCCGCTGACACCCAGCTCTACCTCACTACCTCTTCTCTCGACCCCTCCACGCTCTCTAAATTGTCAGACTACCTGTCCGACATACATTTCTGGATGAGCAAAAATGTTCTCCAATTAAATATTGGGAAGACTGAAGCCATTGTTTTCGGTCCCTGACACAAACTCCGTTCCCTAGCCATTGACTCCATCTCTCTCCCTAACATTTGTTTGAGGCTGAACCACACTGTTCGCAACCTTGGTGTCATATAGTTCACCCATCACTCCTGTGCTCGCTGACCTATATTGGCTCCCGGTTAAGCAGCGCCTCGATTTCAAAATTCTCATCCTTGTTTTCAAATCCCTCCATGGCCTCGCCCCTCCCTATCTCTGTAATCTCCTCCAGCCCCACAACCCCCTGAGATATCTGCGCTCCTCTAATTCTGCCCTCTTGAGCATCCCTGATTATAATCGCTCCACCATTGGTGGCCGTGCCTTCTGTTGCCTAGGACCTAAGCTCTGGAATTCCCTGCCTAAACCTCTCCGCCTCGCTACCTCTCTTTCCTCCTTTAAGACGCTCCTTAAAACCAGCCTCTTTAACCAAGCTTTTGGTCACCTGCCCTAATATCTCCTTATGTGGCTCGGTGTCAAATTTATTGTCTTATAACACTCCTGTGAAGTGCCTTGGGATGTTTTACTATGTTAAAGGCACTATATAAATACAAGTTGTTGTTGTAATTTTAAGGTTATGCCCCCTTGTCCTGGACTCCCCCACCAGAGGAACTATTAAAGAAAGAAAGACTTGCATTTATATAGCACCTTTCACGACCACTGGACGTCTCAAAGTGCTTTCAACCAATGAAGTATTGTTGTAATGTAGGAAACACAGCAGCCAATTTGTGCACAGCAAGCTCCCACAGACTGCAATGTGATAATCACCAGATAATCTCTTTTTGTTATGTTGATTGAGGGTAAATATTGGGCAGGACACTGGGGATAACTCCCCTGCTCTTCTTCGAAATAGTGTCACGGGATCTTTTATGTCCACCTGAGAGAGCAGATGGGGCCTCGGTTTACCGTCTCATCCAAAAAGTGGCACCTCCGACAGTGCGGCACTCCCTCAGCACTGCACTGGAGTGTCAGCCTGGATTTTTGTGCTCAAGTCTCTGGAGTGGGACTTGAACCCACAACCTTCTGAACTCCACAAATAAACTCTAAAGCCTGCACATCTGCCAATGCACTTTATTACGGCTATGCTTATGTTAATGTATTACAAGCCAAATGAATGTTGAATGTTTAAATGTCTTAATCTAAATGTACACTCTCGGGAGCCGCAAGCCTACATTTCGTTGTACTGCACTTGTGCACTAACAATGACAATAAAGTTGATTATTATTCCGACAAAGAGGCGAGAGTGCTGCCTACTGAGCTACGGCTGACACCGTCTATCTATCTACCTCTCTTCGGTACATCGCCATTCTTAGTGGTGCGATTCAACATGCACACAAGTAACCAGCTACTCATCCTTGCAAAAAAAAAGCAAAGTTCCAGCTGGGGTGGCCTTCATGTGAGAACAGTTGTAAAATGCAGGACTGAATCTTGGGCTACGGATTGCCACTACCGAGACACTTTGCCTACATAACGGACACTGACTGCACTTCAAAGGCACTCATTGTTTGTGAAGTGCTCTGGAATGTTTCCAAGAAATGTGATGAAGCACTATATAAATCCAAGTTCTTCCTTTCATCCCACTGAGAGTGGTGACCACTGCAGCCTTATTATCATGTTGCTTCTCGGTGCCAGAGCAGATAATGTGACAGTTCTCCATCCACTCTCTCGTTCCTCCCATGCTCCCGGCCCTACATTATCATTACTTTGTAAGCCAGCTCCATATTGTTTTATCTGCCTGCTTTTTTCTTTGCAATTATCTCCTTTCAGCCCCCGCCCCCCCACCCCCAACCCCATACACAAATACAGTGGAGCCCTTTGAATGCTGTAACAAGATAGCATTCGGATCACTATTACTGAGGTTTTATATAAGCACGCCATGTAGACTGGAGCCCATGACAAACAAATAACACACACTCGGGTTGAAATAAAATCAGAAATCAGAAAGCAATCCCCTTGTGTGTCAGCCTTGGCTCAGTGGGTAGCACACCGACCTCAGAGTCAGAGGTTTGTGGGTTCAAACTGCACTCCAGCAACTTGGGCACATAATCCAGGCAGATATTTCAGTGCAGTGCTCCCGATCTCTGTCACCTCCTCCAGCCCTACAGCCCTCCGAGATCTCTGCTCTCCTCCAATTCTGGCCTCTTGAGCATCACCGATTTCCATCGCTCCACCATTGACGGCCATGCCTTCAGTTGCCTGGGCCCTAAGCCTCTCCTCCTCGCTACCTCTCTCTCTCCTTTAAGACACTCCTTAAAACCTACCTCTGTGACCAAGCTATTGGCCACCTGTCCTAATATCTCCTTATCAAATCAAATCAATCAAATCAACTTTTATTGTCATTGTTAGTGCACAAGTGCAGTACAACGAAATGTAGGCTTGCGGCTCCCGAGAGTGTACATTTAGATTAAGACATTTAAATATTCAACATACATTTGGCTTGTAATACATTAACATAAACATAACCATAATAAAGTGCATTGGCAGATGTGCAGGCTTTAGAGTTTATTTGTGGAGTTCAGTAGGATGACAGCCCTGGGAAAGAAGCTGTTCCTAAATCTGGTCGTACGGGTGCGAATGCATCTGTAGCGTCTCCCAGATGGCAGGAGGGCGAACAGACTGTGGCTGGGGTGGGTAGGGTCTTTGATGATGGACCGTGACCTCCGTAGACAGCGTTTCTGGTATATGTGCTCTATGGTCGGTAGCCGGGTGCCGGTAATGCGTTGGGCAGTTTTGACTACCCGCTGCAGGGCTTTCCGGTCATAGTAGCTACAGCTGCCATACCATACCGTGATACAGTTTGTCAGGATGCTCTCTATTGTGCAGCGGTAAAAGTTAGAGAGGATCAGGGGTGACAGGTTACATCCCTTCAGCCTCCTTAGGAAATATAGGCGCTGCTGGGCCTTCTTCACCAGAGAGGAGGTATTGAGGGACCAGGAGAGGTCTTCCGTGATGTGGACTCCGAGGAACTTAAAGCTGTCCACCCTTTCCACCACAGCCCCATTGATGTGGATGGGGGTGTGACTTCCGCCTTTAGACTTCCTGAAGTCCGCAATGATTTCTTTGGTTTTCTTGATGTTAAGGGCCAGGTTGTTATCGGCGCACCACTTCACGAGATGCTGGACCCTGTTATGTTATGTGGCTCGGTGTCAATTTTTGTCTGATTAACGCTTGTGTGAAGCGCCCTGGGACGTTTTACTACGTTAAAGGCGCTGTATAAATACAAGTTGTTGTTCTTGTTGTTGTACTGAGGGAGTGCTACACTGTCGCAGGTGCCGTCATTCAGATGAGACATTAATCGAGGCCCCGTCTGCTCTCTAAGGTAGATGTCAAAGATTCTGCGGCACCATTTTGAAGAAGAGCAGGGGGAGTTCTCCCCGGTGTCCTGGGGCCAATGTTTATCCCTCAACCAACATCACTAAAACAGGTGATCTGGTCATTATCTCACTGCTGTTTGTGGGAGCTTGCTGTGGGCAGATTGGCTGCTGCATTTCCCACATTACAACAGTAACTCCCGAAAACCGGCAGTTAATATGGCAGCAGGCGGCAGCGCAGCACGAACGTAAAGGCAAGGACACTGCCCCGAATTTAAGCCCCCGCCCCCAACGTTCTCCTTGGGTGTGTGTCGGGGGGGGGAGGGGGCGGGGGCGGAGGCGGGGGCGGGGGCAGGGGCAGGAATGAAGTCGGGCCTCGTGAGTAAATAGATTCGCAATTGCGCTGCGTCTGACTGACAATCATTTTCCCCCCGGCATCTTCTCCTGACGGTGCTGACTCACGTTGGGAAGCAGTTCAACAGGTGTAACGGTCGTGTAGCAGTTCTGTTACTGGATGAGTAATGCCGAGAACTCAAGTTCAAGTGCCACCATTTGAGAATTTGAATTCAGTTTAAAAAAATGCACCAACAAAAATCTGGTGCCAGTAAAAGTGACCACGAGGCTGTCGGATTGTCGTAAAAAACCCAACTGGTTCACAAATGTCCCTTTAGGGAAGGAAATCTGTCTCCCTTACCCGGTCTGGCCGATATGTGACTCCAGACCCACAGCAATCTGGTTGACTCTTAACTGCCCTCTGAAGTGGCCGAGCGAGGCACTCAGTTGTAACAGTTACAGCAGTGACTCCACTTCAAAAGTACTTCATTGGCTGTAAAGCGCTTCGAGACGTCCAGTGGCCGTGAAAGGCGCTATAGAAATGCAAGTCTTTCTTCTTCTTTCTAACAGCAATAACTTGCATTTATACGGCACCTTTAATGTAGTAATACATCCCAAGGCGCTTCACAGGAGCGTTAATCGGGCAAAAAGATGGGCGCCGAGCTAAAGAAGGAGATATTGGGGAGGGTGACCAAAAGCCTGGGGAAGAGGTAGGTTTTAAGGAGTGATTTAAAGGAGGAAAGAGAGGGCGGAGAGGTTTAGGGAGGGAATTCCAGCACTTAGGCAGTTAAAGACTGTCAGGAGAATCACTGGCATTGTGAGCAGATTTTATTTACCGCTTACGTTTCGGTTCCTCCGTTAAGTAATGTTGCTTACCGAATCGCACACAAAAATTGAATGGAAAATGTTGGCAGTTGTCAAAGGTCCTTCTGCTTCTAGAGCTTTGAAGAGCCTTTTCCACCAGTAGGTGGTAAATACCAGAAAGAAGTGCTCCATCCCACTGTCTCCATTAAGCTATATTATGAGTCTGTTGGTACACATTTACTGTAAACACATTTCTGGTCATCCCTCACTGGCTATTTGAAATAATTCTCGCCGTACATTTTCTTTTCTCCCACTCTCTTATGCTGCCCACACACAATTTCATGCTGACAATTCTGTGCATCAACAGGACAGCTCTCACAGTTTGTAAAATTGTAAATTGCCGCACAACCCTCCGAGATCTCTGCGCTGCTCCAATTCTGGTCTCTTGCACATCCCTGATTTTACTCGCTCCACCATTGGCGGCCGTGCCTTCAGCTGCCTGGGCCCTGAGCCCTGGAATTCATAGAAACATAGAAACTTAGAAGATAGGAGCAGGAGTAGGCCATTCGGCCCCTCGAGCCTGCTCCGCCATTCAATGAGATCATGGCTGAGCATCCAAACTCAGTACTCTGTCCCTGCTTTCTCCCCATATCCCTTGATCCCTTTAGCCTTAAGAAATATATCTAACTCCTTCTTGAATATATTTAATGAATTGGCCTCTACTGCCTTCTTTGGTAGAGAATTCCACAGGTTCACCACTCTCTGGGTGAAGAAATTCCTCCTCATCTCTGTCCTAAATGGCCTACCCCTTATCCTTAGACTGTGACCCCTGGTTCTGGACTCCCCGACCATCGGGAACATCCTTCCTGCATCTAGTCTGTCTAGTCCTGTTAGAATTTTATAAGTTTCAATGAGATCCCCTCTCATTCTTCTAAACTCTAGCGAATATAAGCCTAATTGACCCAATTCCCTCCCCAAACCTCTTCGCCTCTCTCTCCTTTAAGATGCTCCTTAAAACCTACCTCTTTAACCAAGCTTTGGTCACCTGCCCTAATATCTCCTAATGTGGCTCGGTGTCAATCTTTGTCTGACTACGTTCCTGTGAAGTGCCTTGGGCTGTTTTACTATGTTAAAGGCGCTATATAAATGCAAGGTGTTGCTCTCCAGCTAGAGAAAGCAGTTTCCTTTTTCAAACTTACCCCGCCCCCACACCTGAAGATGCTGCCATGAGCCGCTGTACACCTCCACAGGCACCGCTGGTAGCCCTCTGCTATCTAGACTAACCTTCGGGCTTTAGCCAAGAGCGGGTTTCCCGGCTATTCGGCTGTGAAGGGTGTCGCAGCCAGCTCCCTGCCCTGTCCTCACCTGTGCACCGTTCAGCGGAGGTCACTTGATTGTGATGAGGAGCAGCGACCGTGGTTGGCCTTTTTAAAAAGAAAAAAATTCTTCCAGGACCCAGGAGTGCTGAAGCAGGTTGTAGCTCCCTTAAGTGCTGCCCTGGCCCAAGATGAATCACCACCACACAGACCAGGAATCGAACCTGCGTGGCTTTTGGTGACACACTGCATTTTCAAGTAATGTCACACCATCATCCCCGAGTGCCCGCATGTTTACTAACTGTGAACATGTTAACCTTTCGTTGAATCATAGAATGTTAAAGCACCAAGGCCCATCAAAGCCTGCACCAAGTCTATTTCCACCTAATCTAATCCCAGTCTTTCACTCATTCCCCAAACCTCTTAACATTCCTCTTTTTTGAGCAACTATAATGTTTTTCTTTTTAAATAAAAAAACAATGCAGTTGGACATTAAGGGCTGGATTTTATCAGTGGAAGCGAGTAGAAGACGGGACTCCCACTTTCGGGGTTGTAGTCCCGCCTCCATCGAGTTCTAGCCAACCCACGCGATTTTGACTTGATTGACCTTGTTGAGCCTGCCCAGCGGGCTCAGCAGGCCAATTAAGGGCCACCCGGCAACAGGTGACGTCACAGATTGACATTTCATCTGTCAAGAGCTTTTGACAGATGAATTATCAGCGTTTGACAGCTCTTTGAAGCTGTCAAACACTGACAATCTGTACTCTAAGCTAATTCCTTCCTCTCAGGCTGATTTAGAGATCTCTCCAGAACAGAAAGCAGAGGCTGCAACTTTTGACAGCTCGCGGCCATTCTGCTTTCTGTGCCGGTGAGATGAGGGATTCCCGAGACCTGAAGGAAGGAAGGCTGTAAAGGTAAGTACATGTAAGTAAAACTTATTTAAACACTTTACACACACCAAACACACTTACCTCTGCACTCATGCACCCATCACTCACCTGAACACCGGACATCTCGAACCCTCCAAGCCCTTCAGCCCGATGGTCCGCCTCACTAACTTGGCGTGGTTTGGAGCCATTGGGCAGCCCACAGTTCAGGGATAAAAATAGGGATTAGGCTAAAAACTGCCTGTTAACTATCTGTTAACAGGCAGTTAATTGGCACTAATCCCCTTCCCGCCTCGGGGAGGTGGCTCCCAGCACAGGTCGGGTATCCGCCTCCTGGGAAACGGGCATGGAGGCAGGTTGGGGGCGGGATGGGTTTTCGCGATTTTAACACCTCACATGCCTCCATTCCCGCCTCCACGGCCCTGGGAAATTCTAGCCCTAAATCTTAAAAAAAATATATTTACATTGAATTACATCAAAAGTACAGCACAGAATCAGGCCATTCGGCCCAACTGGTCCGTGCCGGTGTTTATGCTTCACACGAGCCTCCTCCCATCTTACCTCATCTCACCCTCTCAGCCTATCCTTCTATTCCTTTCTCCCTCATGTGTTTACCCAGCTTCCCCTTAAATGCATCTATGCCAGGGGTTCCCAAACTATGGTACGTGCACCCCTGGGGGGTTCGCGAGACATCTCTGGGGGGGGGGGGGTGCGTTACGCGGGAGAAATTGTCCGATGGTGGATTTTATTTACTAATTATTTTATTTATTTATTTCATTTTTACAATAGGCTACTCAGACGAAGCTTTAAGGCTCTGTGGGAATTTGTCATATAAAGTAATTCATTTAGTTCAAGGTGTACAAGGCTTGGGCATTAAAGGGATTAAAATAGTAAAGCTGTGTGCTGGTGGGAGTACACGGGCAGCTGGTCGATCTGGAAGGGGGTGCGCAATAAGTAAAGTTTGGGAACTTCTGATCTATGCTACTTGCTTCAGCTTCTTTCCCCAGAGAGTGGGAGCGAGTCCCACAATCTCACCACTCTGGGGAAAGAAGTTTCTCCTGAATTCCTTAGTGGATTTATTAGTGATTATCTTATATTTGCCAAATGTACATTGGCACGGAACTATTTCCCCTCTCCCACATACCCTATTCTGTTGTGAAACTGTCAAACCCTCTGCATCACCCCTCAGACACTTGCAGCCAAATGGTAGCAATGTTGTATTTACCCTGGCCAGCTGTTCCCTCTGGCTGCATCTGAGAATTGGAATCCCCCGAGTTCTCTTTGAAGGTCCTCCTTCTTTATTAATGGTTGCAAACAGAACAGATGCAATCTTTAAGTAACTAAGATAAGGTTTTAAGCCATTTTTAATCAAATAAGCCTCTCACTGCACCAACAGCTACCACTGCAACTCTGGCTCATGGGGACTGTGCAGCAAGACTCGGGGCCCCAATCTTGTAACCAACTGCTGTGGTCTGTCAACCGTGGCTCAGTGGGCAGCACTCTCTCTCTCTCTCTGTCTCTCTCTCTCTGTCTCTCTCTCTCTCTGTCTCTGTCTCTGTCTCTGTCTCTCTCTCTCTCTGTCTCTGTCTCTGTCTCTCTCTCTCTCTGTCTCTGTCTCTGTCTCTCTCTCTCTGTCTCTGTCTCTGTCTCTCTCTCTCTCTCTCTCTGTCTCTGTCTCTCTCTCTCTCTGTCTCTGTCTCTGTCTCTCTCTCTCTCTCTCTGTCTCTCTGTCTCTGTCTCTCTCTCTCTCTCTCTCTGTCTTTGTCTCTCTCTCTCTCTCTCTGTCTCTGTCTCTGTCTCTCTCTGTCTCTCTCTCTCTGTCTCTCTCTCTCAATTCAATTCAATTCAATTCAAATGCTTTATTGGCATGAAAGTTTACAGGGAACCATATTGTCAAAGCTTACATAACAAAAAGTACAGTTTTCCAACATTCTGTAGGTGTCAAACAATTTTGACCTTCGTTGGGTACATACAATATTAGTTTAAACAATATTAATTTAAACAGTCGTTGAACATCGTTGGGTACATTCAGTATTCATTTTAAACAGTCCTCAGGTTGTGACATGTTGTTACATATTTGGCACCAAGGTATGGTCTGTCTCCTTCTCCCAGGACTAATCTTAATTTTGACAGGTCATCCAATTCTTTGAAATCTGGGGTTGTTTGGCTGAGCTTGTCAAATAATATGTTTCTTGTTGTGTTGAATTTTTCGCATTTTAGGAGGAAATGCATCTCTGTCTCAACCTCGCCGGCCAGACATTGATCACATATTCTATTCTCTCTAGGCTGCCAGGATTTCTTGTATCTTCCTTTTTCAATTGCCAGTTGGTGGTCACTTAGTCTGTACCTGGTGAGGGTCTGTCTCTGTTTTGTGCCTCTGATGGTCGAGAGATAGTCTGCCAGTTTATATTCTCTTTTTAGGGCCCGGTAACATTCTAATCTACTTTGGCTTTTGGTTATTTTGTTCCAATGTTCCAGGTAGGTTTCTTTGCATTGTTTAATGATTTGGTTCACTCGGATTGGTGTTTGGACGGCAGTGTTGGTCTGGGACTGGTCAGGGTCCGGCTGAGTAGGAGTACTTAGTTTCAGTAGCAGCTGACTCAGGGGACTCTTTTCTGGGTTTAGCTCTTGGGTCTGGAAGGCTTTAAAATGAAGGGTGTCTGGGGAGCTAGATTTGAGGTGATTTAGGAAGTTTAGTGCTCATTTTTGGATGTTTATTATCAGTGGGTATCTGCCTAGTTCGGCTCTGCATGCATTTGTTGGTGTTTTCCTTTGGGTGCGAAGAATGCTTCGGCAAAATTCTGCATGTAGGGCTTCTATTGTGTGTTTTTCCCATTTAGTGTAGCTATGGTGATTGAGCGGGCCCCATACTTCACTACCGTACAGCGCAATGGGCAGGATTATGCTGTCAAATATTTTGAGCCAGATTTTGATTGGGATTTGGATGTTGTAGAATTTTCTTTTTATTGCATATAGGGCTCTTCGGGCTTTTTCTTTTAGTGCATTCACTGCTATGCTGAAGCTCCCTGATGCTGTAATGGTTAGACCAAGGTAAGTGTAGCTCATAGTGTGTCCTATGATGGTATCACTGAGAGTAAACTGGTATTTGTTTTCCTGACACCTGGGCCTTTTTTGAAAAATCATGATGTTGGTTTTCTTTAGATTTACTGTTAGGGCCCAATTTTGGCAGTATTTGTCGAGTAGGTCTAATTGTTGCTGTAATCCCTGTTCTGTGGGAGACAGCAGAACCAGGTCGTCCGCATAGAACAGGGATTTCACTTCTCCATCCAGGAGACAGAGACCCGGTGACTCGCTTTGCTCCAGCATGTCTGCTAATTCATTTATGTATACGTTGAACAGGGTCGGGCTCAAATTGCAGCCCTGCCGGACGCCTCTTCTCTGGGTGAAGAAACCGGTGCGTTTGTCTCCAATTTTGACACCGCATTTATTTTTCAGATACATCGATTTAATAAGGTCATAGACTTTGCCCCCTATTCCACACTGAAGAAGTTTATAATAGAGCCCTTCGTGCCAGATAGAGTCAAAGGCTTTCTTGAAGTCAATGAAACAAGCGAATATTTTCCCATTTTTTGTTTGGTGTATATGTTTTTCAATGAGAGTGTGAAGGGTATAGATATGGTCGGTGGTGCGGTGTTTTGGAAGAAAGCCTATTTGATTTTTTCTAAGGATATTATGTTTGTTAGGAAAATCCAGTAATCTACTATTTAGAATACTGCAGAATAACTTCCCTAGACAACTGTTGACACAGATGCCGCGGTAGTTATTTGGGTCTGATTTGTTTCCACTTTTATATATGGGAGAGATGAGTCCTTGGCACCAGATATCGGGAAAACAGCCTGAACATAATATGATGTTGAATAACTTGAGTACAGCACCCTGCATCTCCATATTGCTGAACTTGAGCATTTCATTTTTGATGTTGTCTGGACCACAGGCTTTCTTTAGGTGGAGAGATTTTGTTTTTGTGGCTAGTTCTTTCCATGTGATTGGGGAGTCTAGAGGGTTTTGGTTGTCTTTAATTGTTGCTTCTAATGTGTGGAGTTTTTCTGTGACATGATGTTGACTTGGGTTTGTTTCGTTTATTGGGATGTCTTTGTAGAGGTTTTCAAAATGTGTTCTCCAGATGTCACCATCTTGGATTGGTAATGCTTGCAATTGTGTTGTACTCAGGTTATTCCACATATCCCAGAATTGATTTGGATTAATGGAGTTTTCAATTTCTTCGAGTATTTTGTGGGTGTAATTTTGTGTTTTGTTCCTAATGGTGTGTTTATATCTTTTGAGGGTCTCATTGTATCTAATACGTAGGTCTGGATTGTTTGGTTGGCGATGCTTTTGGTTTGATATTTTTCTCAGGTCTTTTCTGGCATTTTTGCATTCGTGGTCAAACCATTTCTCATTTATATTTTGTCTTTTGTAACGTTTCCTCTTCTGTTTCACAAGGTCGGCTTTTACAGCTGCCTCATGGAAGATCATATTTATATCATCTATGGCCATGTTTACACCATCTCTGGTGATCTCATATAGATTTTCTTTAAATTTTGATATTTTACTTGTGAGATCAGGTGAATTTAGTGCTGTGATGAATTTATCTCCACTGTCTGGGGCCCATCTGTATGTCTGGTTTATTTTATGGAGCTTACTGGGTTCCTTTTTTGTGTCTGTAGTTTGGGCAGAAAGTTTAAGGTACACATTTATTTGGTTATGGTCTGAGAGGGGGGATTGCTGCCTGACAGTGAATGCGTTGATATCGCAGGGGTCCAGGTCAGTGATTGTATAATCCACCACACTAGACCCAAGAGTTGAGGAATATGTGAGTCTCCCTAAGGAGTCCCCTCTGAACCTACCGTTAACTATGTACAGGCCTAAGGCTCGGCAGAGTTGCACTACCTCCCTACCGCTTTTATTTATTTCACAGTCAAGGTTGTTCCGATTTGCGATGGCTGGTGTGACATATAAAGGGGTCTGGCCAAACACATGGTTGTTGCCCTGTGGGTCTATGAAGTCGGGTTCACATCCGGTCCTTGCATTTAGGTCCCCACATAGTAGCACCTTTCCTTTGGCCTGGAAATGGCTGATTTCCATGTGGAGAGTATCAAATAACTCCTCTTCAAAATATGGCGATTCTATTGGAGGTATGTAGATCGCACATAAGTAGACATCTTTTTTTGTTATTCCTATATTTTTATCTAATTTTAGCCATACATGTGATTTTCCCTGTTTTATCGGTGAGATGTGTTTGTCCAGTTCTCCTTTATACCACACCAAGATTCCCCCGGAGGTTCTGCCCTTGCGTGTCTTAGTGTTCTTTACTGAGGGCACAATGATTTCATGGTACATCGGAGGACAGTGGGTGGGCACGTCCTTTTGGCACCATGTTTCTGTTAACACAATTATATCAATGTCTTTTATAGCTTTTAGGAATTCAGGGTCTGTACTCTTCATCCCAAAAGTTGAGGAGCGGAGACCCTGGATATTCCAGCAGCTTATGTGGAAAGAACGCATTTATATAGTTCAAAAAACGAAATAAAATGGACCTATTTTGTGGGACGAGTGTGAAAACACTAGTTTCTATAATGCTAAATGTCTCTCTCTCTCTCTCTCTCTGTCTCTCTCTCTCTCTCTCTGTCTCTGTCTCTCTCTCTCTCTCTCTGTCTCTCTCTGTCTCTGTCTCTGTCTCTGTCTCTCTCTCTCTCTCTGTCTCTCTGTCTCTCTCTCTCTCTCTCTCTCTGTCTCTGTCTCTCTCTCTGTCTCTCTCTCTGTCTCTCTGTCTCTCTGTCTCTCCCTGTCTCTCTGTCTCTCTCTCTGTCTCTGTCTCTCTCTCTCTCTGTCTCTCTCTCTCTGTCTCTCTCTCTCTGTCTCTCTTTCTCTCTCTCTCTCTCTCTCTCTGGGGTCAATTTTCTGGCCGCCGTCGGGCGGCTTTTCATGCAGCCGGGGGCCGAAAATCGGCGAAAAAGCGGGTCGGGACCCCCCCCCGCCTGATTCCCCGCTCCGTCCAACTTTCGGATCGCCGTTTCCCCACGACCCGCTTCAGTCCCGGCCGCCGTTGGTGGGACTGGTCGTCGGCACACTAATTACCAACTATCAGCTTGTTGAGGTAGTTATTCCGGGGCCGTTGCAACTTTGGGGCTTTCCCCACATCAAACCCGCCTGCGGGGAACCCCGCTGCTGAGACCTGGCGTGAAGCTTGCCGGCTTGCTTGCTGTCAGCTGCAGGTCAATCGGAGAAGCTGCGATTTAATGGGACAGCACTTGTATGTTGAAGGACCTTGTTGTTGCAGGTTTGGGCCTACTTCTTCAAGGCTTAGGCACAGCTGTGGAAGGTTGGAGCCTCACACACTTCTCCAATGCGATCTCCTGGGAAGCCCCTCTCGCCACCCTCACTCAGCGCTTCCTCAGCGGAGGCATCTATGAGAAGCATAGGACGCCTTTTTTTCCTTCCCTTCTTGCCATTAGAGGATCTCCAGCAGCAGAGGTGGCAGCCGCAGAAACAGGAACAGCAGGATGAGCACCAGGAGCACCAGGCTGCTGCTTACTCACCTGAAGCTGCACAGGCCAGAAGGGGCCAGCGCTTGGAAGTGGCTTGAGAGCACCTTGCTGCGCTTTAGGGGGCCATGGGGACCCGTATCTGCACTGGCAGTCCTACTCAGAAGGACTTCCATGAAAGCCTGGTTTCTCTGTTCAATAGATGGCCATCGCTCCTCAAGAGATGTCATTCTCTTATGAGCACTCACCATGTTCTCCCTACCCTGGCGAGTTATCTCCTCCATGGAGGTTGCCAACCTTTCCATGGTGATGCGTTCATGCGCCAATGACTCCACAAAGGCTCTGCTCATGGTCGCTATGGACTCCTCCACTCGCTACACACTCGCAGCGACCCTGGAGACAAAACTGCCAGAGATTCCTGCATCTGTGCATGGAGATCCATCACCTCTTCTCTTGCGGATGGACCCAGAGGCAGAGGGCCGACATGCAGCGCAGCTGAGCTGAGCTGGCAGAGTCCTGCGCCCTCCGACGAGGACTCTCCACTGCTGTCCCTGTCTCCAGAATCTGCTGAGGCTCACTTGTGAGCTGTGAAACACCAGGTGACAACACTACTCTATGTCCCGAAGGTCCCCCCGAGGTGTGAGTGTCTGCGCTGGTGCTGGGTGCGCTTACTTCTGCTGACGCTGCGCCCTCAGAGGTTGAGCTTCCTCTGAGGAGTCTGGCTGCACAGCCTCTTCCTCCTCCACAGTGAGGACGGGGGCTCTGGATGGTACTGTGGGGGAGTAAAGGAAGGAGTTAGAGATGTAATGCCAAGGCTCTTCTGGTGACTCCTAGCGAGTTGGCATCTGCTGACACCTGCATCCATGCAGCATTGGTCTCAGTGGGAGGCCTCTTCCTCCCTGACCTAGGGAAGAGGACCTCCCTGTGGGCCCTAACCCCATCCAATGATGCCTGCAGTGAAGCCTCGTCGAATTTGGAGGCAGCTTGGGGTCTGGCACTGGCCACAGATGCTGCAGGCTCCTCTGTCATCCTGTATGGTTCGTTTGGAAGCCTTCAGAGGATGCAGTGCTTGCTATGGACCTTGAAAGCACCACGAATGATGACATCATACTGTGGGGATTTCTGACTCGAATTGTACAATTAGCAAGGCTTCCCACATGCTGGGAATTAATTGGCCACTTGAGGGAAAATTGCGTGGAACTGGCTGACACATTTTTATGTGTGTCAGAAACCCCACATTCGGGGAAACTCGACCATTTCCCACACAAGCCGAAAATCGGGGCCTCTGTCTGTCTCTACCTCTGTCTCTCTGTTTCTGTCTCTCTCTCTCTCTGTCTCTGTCTCTCTGTCTCTGTCTCTCTCTCTCTCATCTGAGTCAGAAGGTCGTGGGTTCAAGTCCCACTCCAGAGACTTGAGTACAAAATCTAGGCTGACACTCCCAGTGCAGTGCTGAGGGAGTGCTGCACTTTCGGAGGTGCCGTCTTTCAGATGAGACGTTAAACCGAGGCCCTGTCTCCTTTCTCAGGTGGATGCAAAAGATCCCATGGCACTATTCGAAGAAGAGCAGGGGAGTTCTCTCTGGTCTTCTGGAGCCAATATTTATCCTTCAATCAACATCACTAAAACAGATTATCTGGTCATTATCACATTGCTGTTTGTGGGAGCTTGCAGTGCACAAATTGGCTGCCGTGTTTCCTACATTACAACTGCACTTAAAAATACGTCATTGGCTGTGAAGTGTCCTGAGGTTGTGAAAGGCGCTATAGAAATGCGAGTCCTTTCTATCCAGTGCAGTGCTCGGTGGAGCATTTTCCATTTAAAGGGCTGTAACTAGCATTTACTTGATACATTTATTTCAGTCTCGTTCTCGCCTCTCTTGAAGTTATTGACTCCCTTACTGGGGCACAGTTCCATGGGCTGCAGTCACTCTCTGCTGCCCCGCCCAAGTAATTCAAGCTATTTGGCTGTGAAGGGTGTCAGAACGGAGCCTCACCCTGTCCGTACGGGCACAGTGGGCTGAAATGGCCTCCACTTTGCTTGAATTTCTACGGTTCAATAATAATGTCAGCAAACAGGCACTGACATTGTAGTGTATGTACCCGTCTACCTTTAAGGGAACTATTGAATGTAACCGTTCACCTTTAAGGGAACTACTTTAGGTGTGGCACTATTTGTTTGGCTTCTGTATACTGTAATACCGATAGTGACCACACCAGTATATAAGTGTTGTAGCAGGATTGCTGGAGCAGATTCGCCCGGACCTTCGAATAGTAAAGACCTGTTTGTTTGTTACTTCTGAAGTCTGTGTATTTATTAACTGCACAACCCACAGACTTTACAGTGGCGACGAGTCCGATCGTACCCTGCGGCAAGATTACCAAAGCAAGAAGAGCGTCGAAGAGAGGCAACCGCCCTCGTCGTGCTGCTGGAAGAAAACACGAGGCTGCAGCAGGGGAAAGGTGGAAGACTTTAGCAACAAAAGCTTTCGTCTGCAACAGGCACTGACTACCCTTCTACCACGGTGCGGAGTGAGCCGATCAGCAGGGAACAAGGCGGCCGAAGAGACTGTGAGTAGGGGAAGGTGTAGAGAATATCTGGAGGATAAGGGCAGAGCACTCGACCTCGGTCGAGGGGGAGCTGTGCCGGCCAAAAGTCGGGTCCAACGGCGTCGGGTGACAGCCGGACCGCGATCGGCGGGAAAAATCCGGGCAGCGACCGCAGCCACGAAGCGCTGAGCCTGCGAGTAGGCGCGGGAAGAGAAACCCAGCCGCAGCCGGGGAGGGAAACACCGGTCTGCGAGAGGGCTGGGGAGGCGAACGGGAACCGTGCGGGTGAGAGCCGGGTGCGGAGAGAGAGGCTGTGAGGAGCCAGTCCAGCGGCTGAGCTGTTCTCCACCAACGGGGTACTCAGAGCCGGCAAAACCGAACGTGCGGGAGTGGGTGAGAGACACAGCCGAAAACGGGGTGAGAGACTGCGCGAGAGCCAGTCCAGCGGCTGAACTGTTCTCCACCAACGGGGTACCCAGGGCCGGTAGCACCGAACGTGCGGGTGAGAGAGCGACAGAGCCGGGTACGGAGAGAGAGACTGCGCGAGAGCCAGTCCAGCGGCTGAACTGTCCTCCGTTAACGGGGTGTACCCAGCGCCGGTAGAGCCGTGCGGGCGGGAGGAAAAGACATAGCCGAGTAAGGGGAGCTATGCGGAAGCCAGCCAGCGGCTGAACCTGTCCGCTGTGGGGGAAGCGTACCCCTTCCACCGGGAAGAAACGCGGGAAGCCGCCATTAGGCGGATAAGACGCCAGAAGCGGGAAACCGCCATTGAAGTGGGCGGGGCGAGAAAGGAAGAGCGGGAAACCGCCATTTTCGCGGGAAAACCGCCATCTTGATTGACATACCGCCATTGAAGTGGGCGGGGAGAGAAGGAAAGAGCGGGAAACTGCCGATTTCGCGGGAAAACCGCCATCTTAGAAACAAACAAATAAATAAGAATACTTAAAGAAATACTGGTGCTGCTCCCAAGGGAAGAAAAATGCCTAAGCGAGGGAATATTAACGACTTTAATTCTGAAATAGAAGACTGGGCCACGTACGTGGAACGCATAGAGATCTATTGCGAAGCCAACAAAATAGAGGAAGACGACAAGGCGATAACATTGCTAAACTCGATGGGGGCAAAAACATACGGGCTCTTGAAGCATCTAATAGCACCAAATAAACCAGCGGATCAGACCTTCGAAGAGATTGTGGCTGTGCTGAAGGACCACTTGAACCCCACACCGCTGATGCTGGCTGAACGATTCAAATTCTACGCAAGGACGCAGAAGAAAGACGAAAGCAATGCGGAATACTTGGTCGAACTGCGTAGGCTAGCGAAATACTGCCAGTTCGGAGGGAATCTGACAGAAGCGCTGCGGGACAAGTTCGTATGCGGATTGTCCAAAGAAGGGACGCAGAAGCGACTACTGGAAGAGAACGACCTCACACTGGACAGGGCTGTCCTTATAGCTGCATCGCACGAAGCCGCAGCGAAAGGAACGGCGGAAATGCAACTAAAGGCGGCGGCACTCGGGGTGGACCAAATTACTTCAAGCACAACAAAATGCTACCGTTGTGGGAAGACAACGCATGACCAGAATCAATGCTGGTTTAAGAACCAAGAGTGTAGGAAATGTGGCAAACTGGGTCACATCGCGAAGGTATGCCGGTCCGGGAAAAAGACCAATAATCAAAGGAAGCCACCACAAGAAAAGTACAACAAGGTACACAAGGTGGCTGAGAAGAGTTCAGACGAACAGAATTCAGACTCAGACCCAAACAACCAGGAGCTGGGTAGGCTGAGAATCCACAATGTGGGTAAAGAAACGGATCTACAGGCCATCTGGGTCATACTAAAAATAGCTGGAGTCCAAGTAAGAATGGAGCTGGACACTGGATCAGCTCTATCAGTCATCAACCGAAGGGACTACCACCGGCTATTCTCTCACATACCTTTAAGAAATACCAAGTTCGTATTACAGACATACACGGGGCATAACGTATACCCCATGGGGAAAATAAGAGTCAAGGTGAGAGATAGGGGTAAAGAACACCCAAGAATGAACTTGTACGTATTACCTGAGGGAGGACCACCACTTCTAGGACGGGAGTGGATTAAGAAAATAGACATGGAATGGCATTACCTAAAAGCCATAATGAGGGAGGACTCGGTGCAAGCTATTAGCTCAGATTCTGAAATGGATGATGATAAGACCAAGTCGAATATGGAAGACAAGGCTAAAAGGGACTTGCCGACGATGGGAAAGAAAACGAAGACATGCAGAAGGACTTATGGTACCAAGAAGAATAAAGCTGCAGAGCAGAACTCCAGGTTGACAGAGAATTCTGAGCCTGTTCAAGCAAAGGATTCATCCATGACGGAAGAACACCGAGCTCGGACGCAAACTTATGTCAAAGTACGACAACAATTAGAACAGTTGAGTGACCGTCTCGTACAAGAGATGAAAAATATGGAAAGGTTCTGGGACACCGAATGGGAGAACCTGGAAAGACTACAGAGACAGCTAGCTCAAGCAGAGAGCGACCATAGAGTCATCGTGGTCAAATACCAATCACATTCCCCTGATGCTGTTCAGGAACTAGAATATTTACAGAATGAACCAAAGGAAGAGGAATCTTCAGGGAGCCAGGATTTTATTCCAGTTCTTCTCTACGACTCCTTACAAGCAGAGTGTGAGAAGTTGAAAGAACAGTATGAACAGGCCCAGGCTACAATTCTGGAGGGGGTTAACTCGGCAGCCTCCGAAAAGCTAGTTTCAGTAGAAGCATATGAACAACTAAAGGTTGAACATGAGCAAGAAGTCCAAAGGCTGCAGGAAATTCTTGATGAGCTCAAGGCCAAGACAGACTCATCGGTAGGAGCTCCATCCATAGATGAGAAATTAGAGGTGAAATTCATGGCAGAGCATGAAAGACAGGATGTCCAAGAACTTATAAAAACATTGAAGGACACCCAAGACAAATATGAGGCGGCAATGACCGAGGTTCAACAACTTGAAGAACAGATTCAACTGGGAATCCTTTCAGTGGAAGAACAGGACACTGTAAGAATGGTCCCTGAACATGAACTAGAGAGCATCAGGGCGCAACTTTTCCGAGCGCTGAAAGCCAAAGTTCAAGAGGAACGTAAGGTGGAAGTATTGGAGAAAGAGGTGCAGGAAATGGAGAAGACTCTGATCCACTGTGTTCCCAGGGAAGAGTTAACGGTCAGCCAACTCCTTCATATGCTGAAGGACAAGACTCTGCAAGGGGAACAATCTGAACACGAGCTTCAATCTTCAGGGGGAACGAGTTCGGAGCTCTCAAAAGTCACGGAGATAGCTGAGGTGGCAACACAAATTTTACAAGGATGCCAAAAGTACGTTGAATCACGTCAAGGTGAACAGAAGAATGTGGAAACCGTTACTTCAGTAGAAGGGTTAAATAGCCTGATAACGCAATTACCGATGGAAAGGAAGGTATTGAACTCACAAATGAGGTCCGTCGTGAAGGAATGGCAGATAACCCAGGAAGAGCGGGATGAATATGAATGCATGAAGAAGGCTTTTCAAGAAAGATGTTTAGGGAAGGAACCACCGTCAGCTAACGTCCAGACGGGTGAGGAGGAAGAAGAAGTCTCTCTCGCTGGCCTAACTCAGGACGAACCCGAATATTACCATGACCTGTTGAGTGACACTGAATATTACGAGGATGTGGTCTGCCCAGCTTGTGATGAAAACTCTCAAAGTGCTGAAATCCGGAGGAAGCACTTAAGGTCTAAGGAACATAGAGAGTTGGTGGCGCTACAGCTGGCAGCCGAGAAAGGAGCTCCGAGAGTTTCAAAAAGGCAGAAAAGAAAAAGAAGAAGCAGAAGATAATAACTGTCTAAAATATTAGCACTTCTACCATTCCAGGCGGAACATTACGAAAGGAGCTAAATTAGTTGAAAAACTGGAAAATGTCAAGACAGCCAGTTGGTTGTGAAAGTCCGCACTGCTGGTTCAACAGGACGAAGGTTCAAGCTGTTACGTCAAGAAAAAGGCTATGGAGGAGTCACGCTAGCCAGGTAATCTGGCTACACCAAAGAAATGTTGTTCGGAACGAGTCAAGATCAGAGACTGAATCTATGAACTGTTTCCGCAGAGACTGAACCTGTGAACTGTTTCCACCGAGATTATATTTGTAAATTGTTTTATATGACATTGACTCCAACGAGATTATATCTGTAATTTGTTTTATGGGAAGTTGAAGATATGTATGTTAACGGGGACTCTGTAAGTAATAAGCTAAAAAGGGAGGATTGTAGTGTATGTACCCGTCTACCTTTAAGGGAACTATTGAATGTAACTGTTCACCTTTAAGGGAACTACTTTAGGTGTGGCACTATTTGTTTGGCTTCTGTATACTGTAATACCGATAGTGACCACACCAGTATATAAGTGTTGTAGCAGGATTGCTGGGGCAGATTCGCCCGGACCTTCGAATAGTAAAGACCTGTTTGTTTGTTACTTCTGAAGTCTGTGTATTTATTAACTGCACAACCCACAGACTTTACAGACATGGTATCTCACTGGGATACTGGTTCCCCCCCACCCCCTCTCCTGAAGGTGCTGACTCTCACTGGGAGTGCTCCTCCATCTCTGTAACCTCCTCCAGCCCTACAACCCTCCGAGACCCCTGCACTCCTTCAATTATGGCCTCTTGTACATCCCCAATTTTAATCGCTCCACCATTGGCAGCCGTGCCTTCAGCTGCCTGGGCCCTAAGCTCTGGAATTCTCTCCCTAAACCTCTCCGCCTCTCTCTCCTTTGAGATGTTTCTTAAAACCTGCGTCTTTCACCTGTCCAAATATCTCCTTATGTGGCTCGGTGCCGAATATTGTTTGATAATGGCTCCTGTGAAGCAGCTTAGGACGTTTTACTACTGGGGAATTTAAATTCAGTTAATAAATTAATTGGGAATAAAAAGCTAATATCAGTAATGGTGACCATGAAACTATCGGATTGTTGTAAAAACCCATCTGGTTCACTAATATCCTTTAGGGAAGGAAATCTACTGTCCTTACCCGGTCTGGCCTATATGTGACTCCAGACCTCACAGCAATGTGGTTGACTCTTAACTGCCCTCTGAAATGGCAAGCTGCTCAGTTAAGGGCAATTAGGGATGCCAATAAATGCTGGCCTTGCGATGTCCACATGCTGCGAATGAATACATTTTTAAAAACTACGTTAAAGGCGCTATATAAATGCAAGTTGTTGTTGTATAGAAGTGTTTGTGCAATTGTCAAGCTGTTCTGATTTAAACTAAAGGTTTTGTGGCTCTGTTTATGTTAACAGTGGAGCTGGAGCTGTCTCAGGCTAATGTCTATAATGAAGTCAATACTTATGGCAGTCTGGCTTTTATGCTTAAATATCTCACTGTCTTTCATGAAATCCAGTAAGTACAAAAGTTAGATTGATCCTTCGGCCTAAGGCTGGTGGCCGACCATGAGTGTAGGTCACATTCTTTTATTAAGGCGATAGTTACCTTGCACCCTGTGTGTCCTGTGACTTACAGCCCTATTGTATTGATGGTGTCAGCACAGCACAGTACTAACGTGCAAATGGATAATGGGTGAGTGTGCTGGTCGCTCCCAGTACTGGGGAGAACGGGCTTCCCTCAGGCCCTGCCAAATGTAACAGCAGGGACTGATTAACATTTTATTTCTCTGTTCCCCCCCCCTGCTGCCAGCCAGATTGAGAGGCTGTCTGGCTGTCGGGCGGGTAAGCCTGTGGCACCAGGCCGCAGGAGGGGAGCAGAGAGGAGAGAGGGAGAGATCGGAGGCCGGGATCGGGGGGGGCGGGGGGAGAGGGGGGTAGTGGGGACTGCGGTCAGAGATCGGGGGATGGGGCGGGGGGAGGGGGCAGGGGTGGGGGCTGCAGTCAGAGATCGGGGGACGGGGTGGGGGAGGAGGGAGGGGGGAGGGGGCAGGGGTGGGGGCTGCGGTCGGAGATCGGGGGACGGGTCGGGGGGCGGGGGGAGGGGTGGGGGCTGTCGGAGATCGGGGGACATGTCGGGGGGGCGGGGGGGGTTGGGTGGGGGCTGCGGTCGGAGATCGGGGGACGGGTCGGAATGCCGCTTTCAAGGCTGGTCGGATGACTGTGATCGGTGGTGGGTAAGGAGCTGGGGATCGGAGGCGGGAGTGGGGGTCGGGGGTCAGAGGCTGGAGGGCGGGGGGATTGGGGATCGGCGGCCGCGTGGGAGAGGTCTTGGGGGAGATCGGAAGGGTCGGGGGGGCGTGTCTGATCGCGGGAGTTGGCAAGGCAGGAATGCTGGATCCAGCAGGTAAGTGGAAAGGCACGAACCTCCTGGATCCAGCAGTCCTCACCTCCCTTTAGCCAGCAGGTTTCCCGAGGCCTGGGAAACCCGGCCGTCCAGAGTTAAAATGGAGATTCAAAATGAGGCACTTATATAGTCCCCAATCACATTTCAGTCTTGACTGAGTGGGTAGCACTCTCGCCTCTGAGTCATGAAGGTTGTGGGTTCAAGTCCCACTCCAAAGACTTCAGCGCAAAAATCTAGGCTGACACTCCAGTGCAGTACTGAGGGTGCGCTGCACTGTCGGAGGTGCCGTCTTTCAGATGAGATGTTAAACCGAGACCCTGTCTGCTCTCAGGTGGATGTACCACAGCCACTATTTTGAAGAAGAGCAGGGGAGTTCCCCCCGGTGTGCTGGGGTTCATATTTATCCCTCAACCAACATCACTAAAAACAAATTATGTGGTCATTTATCTCATTGCTGTTGTGGAAATTGCCGATGCAGTAACAGTCAATCCACTCAAAAAAAGTTATTACTTGTTTGAAGACATCTCACCACGAAAGGTGCTACGTAAATATTCATATAAAGAGCTCTATTGACAAAAGACCAGTCTAGACTGCACAGTCATAACCTTTTTGCTGAGCTTCATTCCATAATTCCATAACTCCAGATGTTAAACTAAAATAAGGAGCTGTCCCAATATATCTGGATAGTTGTCAATGTGCCTACCAATACACTGAGATCACCAACCAAGAGCACCAGCACACCTAGAAAAAAGAAAGACTTGTATTTCTATAGCGCCTTTCACGTTCTCGGAACGTCCCAAAGCACTTTACAGCCAATGAAGTACTTTTTGAAGTGTGTTACTGTTGTAATGTAGGAAACGCAGCAGCCCATTGTTACACAGCAAGCTCCCACAAACAGCAATGTGATAATGACCAGATAATCCGTTTTTTTAGTGATGTTGATTGATGGATAAATATTGGCCCCAGGACACCGGGGAGAACTGCCCTGCTCTTCTTCAAAATAGTGGCCATGGGATCTTTTACGTCCACCTGAGAGAGCAGACGGGGGCCTTGGTTCAACATCTCATTCGAAAGATGGCACCTCCGACAGTGCAGCACTCCCTCAGTACTGACCCTCCGACAGTGCAGCACTCCCTCAGTACTGCACCTCCGACAGTGCAGCACTCCCTCAGTACTGACCCTCCGACAGTGCAGCACTCCCTCAGTACTGCCCCTCCGACAGTGCAGCACTCCCTCAGTACTGCCCCTCCGACAGTGCAGCACTCCCTCAGTACTGCCCCTCCGACAGTGCAGCGCTCCCTCAGTACTGCCCCTCCGACAGTGCAGCGCTCCCTCAGTACTGCACCTCCGACAGTGCAGCGCTCCCTCAGTACTGCACCTCCGACAGTGCAGCGCTCCCTCAGTACTGCCCCTCCGACAGTGCAGCGCTCCCTCAGTACTGCCCCTCCGACAGTGCAGCGCTCCCTCAGTACTGCACCTCCGACAGTGCAGCGCTCCCTCAGTACTGCACCTCCGACAGTGCAGCGCTCCCTCAGTACTGCCCCTCCGACAGTGCAGCGCTCCCTCAGTACTGCACTGGGAGTGTCGGCCTGGGTTTTGTGCTCAAGTCTCTGGAATAAAGGTAATCTGTTCTTGTGATGTTGGTTGAGGGATAAATAAATGACCAGGACACAAGAACAACTTCCCCGCTCTTCTTTGAATAGTGCCATGAGATCTTTTACATCCACCTGAACAGGCAAACAGGGCCTTGGTTCAACGTCTCAGTCTAAAGGACAGCGCCGTTCACACTACACCACTCGCTCAGCACTAATCTGAACTGTCACATTAATGTGCTCAAGGCTCTGGAGTGGGACTCAAACCTACAGCCTTCTGACTCAGAGACGAGTGTTCTAACACCTGAACTAAAAGTGACTGAAAAGCACGGTGGAAAGGTTTGATATTGGGGAGGAGGCCCAGAGTGTAGGCCCCAGGCTCTGCTACTACAGGTGGAGTGCGGGGAGGGGGGAATATGAAGGAAACCAGAGTTGGAAAAGCAAGATGTGAATATATGTACCGACATTTACACTTAGAATTTACACTTTGTCACCTCCAGTTACGACTATTCCAACGCTTTCCTGCGAGGCCACCCACCTTCCACCCTCCATAAACCTGAGCTCATCCCAAACTCTTCTGTCCGTACCCTAACTTGAGCCAAGTCCCGTTCACCCAGCACCCCTGTGCTCGCTGACCTACATTGGCTCCCGGTTTCAAATCCCTCCATGCCCTCTCCCCTCCCTATCTCTGTAATCTCCTCCAGTCCTACAACCCTCCGAGATATCTGCGCTCCTCTAATTCTGGCCTCTTGTGCATCCCTGATTATAATCGCTCCACATTGGCAGCTGTGCCTTCAGCCGCCTGGGCCCCAAGCTCTGGAATTCCCTCCCTAAACCTCTCCTCCTCTCTCTCCTCCTTTAAGACGCTCCTTAAAACCGACCTCTTTGACCAAGCTTTTGATGACCTGTCCTAATATCTCCTCATGTGGCTCGGTGTCAAATTCTGTCTGATAATCGCTCCTGTGAAGCGCCTTGGGACGTTTTGCTATGTTAAAGGTGTTATATAGATGCAAGTTGTTGTAGAATTGGAGCAGGCTATGGCTGAATGAAAATTTTATTTTAGGCCGCATCGATTAAGACATAAAGGGGCAGAGCTTGACTTTGCGCGATGGTGTAAATGGGTGATAGCGAGTCGACAGCCACGGTCTACGTCTCTCCATCGAAGCCAATGGAAATAAAAATCAGGGGAGATGTCGAAGGGGCTGCTGACTCCTCGCTGTCACCCGTTTCACACCAGCGTGCAATGCCAAGATTTACCCCCCCACCCCCCCGAAAAAAATAAAGGTGAGAAATTGTACGGAAATGGCGAGTTTGGAAATTCCACAGTGATAAGAGGATGTGGATATAAAGTAGAATGACGAGAGTGGACTGCACGGCATAAAGCAAGTGTCCTATCATCGCTTTGTGGCTGATGATACATGCTGTTTGATGTCTCTCAGGTTTTACATTATAAAGGAGTCTGCATCAGCTGGCATGGTGTACTACACGCTTGTGCTTATTGTGGCCTCGGGCTATAGACAGCTTTTTCCACACACTGAATCGTATGTGGTTACTTATTTGACATTCAAATTACAGACTCCCAAATTGAAGTTTGATTCATTCATTTAATATTTCTTTTATTTCAAAACAAGACCCTTCAGAAAATAATTCCTAATGTGTCTGACGGTTAATAAAACAAAAGAGATTGTGGGGTAAAGTCTGATCAGTAGCTCAGTGGGCAGCACCCTCGCCTCTGAGTCAGAAGGTTGTGGGTTTAGGTCCCACTCCGGAGACTTGAGCACAAAAATCCAGGTTGACACTCCCAGTGCAGTGCTGAGGGAGCGCTCCACTGTCGGAGGTGCAGTCTTTCAGAGGAAACTGATGCGCCTCAATAACTTCAAGGCTCAAAGTTAACTGAATAAAACAAGGCTTTTATTAGCAAAGAAAGATGCCTGTGTCTTCACCTAGCTTCACCTAGCATTCTGCTGTTCTGCTGCAAGACAAGCCTGGGCTTGTCTTAAGTAGGGCCAGGTATGGGCGGAGCCGACACATCCAATGGGGAGAAAGGGGGCGGTGCACTATATACAATACAAGGTAAAAACACAGGAGCAGGCAATACAATATATGTAGTTAAATACAGAGTCTGATGAATGACATATTTCATCACATTCACCCCTTCTACAGATTTAGTCTGTCCGGGGGTGTGATAGTCCTCTGTGACCGACGTAATGGTTGCGGTGCCGCGGGTGCCGGCTGGGTGTCCCGGGTGACCTCCTGGGTCTCTGCCGGGGGCGCCACCGGGGTTGTTGAAGGAGTAGGTGGTGGGGGTACCGTTGGCTGGTGTTCTTCCGGGGGTGATGAAAGAATAGTGGGTGGAGTGGGTGGGTAATAGTTGTTGTGGTTGTTGTGGTTGTTGCTGTTGTTGTTGTAGTCATTGTCGTTGTTGCTGTTGTTACCGGCTGGGGCGAGGTCTTTTATGGACACAGTGTCCTCCCGTCCGTCGGCGTGCCGGACATACGCATATTGTGGGTTGACGTGGAGCAGGTGCACTGGCTCCATGAGAGGGTCCGTCTTGTGGCCCCTCACATGCTTCCGCAAAAGTACCGGACCTGGGGTGGAGAGCCATGACGGTATGGATACGCCTGAGGTGGATTTCCGGGTAAATACAAACATTAGCTCATGAGGCGTGGCATTAGTGGCGGTACACAATAGTGACCGTATTGAGTGGAGCACATCTGGGAGGACTTCCTGCCAGCGGGAGATAGGGAGGCCCTTGGTCCTTAGAGTTAGGGTGACTGCCCTCCATACTGTCCCGTTCTCTCGCTCCACCTGACCGTTACCCCGGGGGTTGTAGCTGGTGGTACGGCTCGTGGCAATCCCCTTGGACAGCATGTACTGGCGTAGCTCTTCACTCATGAAGGACGCCCCCCTATCCGTGTGGATATAGCTTGGCATACCGAACAGGCAGAACAGGCTGTTGAGGCATTTAATGACCGTGGCGCTGGTCATGTCTGGGCAGGGGAAGGCGAATGGGAAATGGGAGTATTCGTCCACAATGTTCAGGAAGTAAACATTGCGGTCGACGGACGGGAGGGGGCCCTTGAAATCTAAGCTAAGCCGCTCAAAGGGCCGTGTAGCTTTGATTAGGTGGGCTCTATCAGGGCGGTAGAACCAAGGCTTGCACTCAGCGCAAGTGCGGCAGTTCCTGGTCAGGGACCGAACTTCCTCAATCGAGTAGGGTAAGTTGCGGGACTTTATGAAGTGGAACAGCTGTGTGACCCCTGGGTGGCAGAGGTCGTTGTGGAGGGTCTGTAGCCGATCCCCGGTGGCATTGGCACACATCCCTCGTGAGAGGGCGTCGGGGGATTCGTTAAGGGCCCCCGGCCGGTATATGATGTCGTACTCGAAGGTGGAGAGCTCGATCCGCCACCTAAGAATCTTATCATTTTTAATCTTCCCCCTCTGTTTATTATTGAACATAAATGCTACCGACCGCTGGTCGGTAAGTAGGGTGAAGCATTTGCCGGCTAGGTAGTGCCGCCAGTGGCGCACTGCCTCCACGATGGCTTGGGCCTCCTTTTCCACGGAGGAGTGTCTGATCTCGGGCCCCTGGAGGGTCTTCGAGAAGAAAGCTACGGGCCGCCCCGCCTGGTTGAGGGTGGCCGCCAAGGCAAAGTCAGATGTATCACTTTCCACTTGAAAGGGAGTGTTCTCGTCCACTGCCTGTAGCGTGGCCCGTTCAATATCCTGCTTAATGCTTTTGAAGGCAGCATGGGCCTCAGCAGAGAGCGGGAAAGAGGATGCTTTCAAGAGGGGGCGGGCTTTATCGGAGTAGTTGGGGACCCATTGGGCATAATACGAGAATAACCCCAGGCACCTTTTCAGGGCTTTGGGAGTGTTGGGCAGGGGCAGCTCCCGTAGGGGGCGCAATCGGTCGGGGTCTGGTCCGATTTCCCCATTCGCCACCACGCTGCCTAGTATGCAGAGGCGCGTGGTGTTGAAAATGCACTTGTCCTCGTTGTAGGTGAGGTTGAGTTTTTGTGCGGTTTTCAGAAACCTCGCGAGGTTTGAGTCGTGGTCCTGTTGGTTGTGGCCGCAGATGGTGACGTTGTCGAGATAGGGGAAGGTTGCCTGCAAGTGGTGGTCATCGACCATGCGGTCCATCTCCCTCTGAAAGACCGAGACCCCATTCGTCACCCCAAAGGGGACTCTGAGGAACTGGTAGAGGCGTCCGTTTGCCTCGAAGGCGGTGTATGAACGGTCCTCTGGTCTGATAGGGAGCTGGTGGTACGCTGACTTGAGGTCGATAGTGGAGAACACCCGGTATTGGGCGATTTGGTTCACCATCTCGGATATGCGGGGTAGCGGGTAGGCGTCTAGTTGGGTATAGATGTTGACTGATGTTGATTGACTATAGTCAATCACCATCCACTTCTTCTCACTACCCCTCACCACCACCACTTGGGCGCGCCACGGGCTGTTGCTGCGTTCAATAATGCGCTCCCTCAGGAGCCTGTCTACCTCGGTCGCGATAAACCGCCTGTCCTCCCAGCTGTACCTCCTGCTTTTGGTCGCTATTGGCCGGCAGTTAGGGGTAAGGTTCGCGAATAGCGAAGGCGGCTTTACCTTCAGGGTAGCCAGACCGCACACTGTGAGGGGCGGCTGGGTCCCACCGAAATTGAGCGTGATGCTTTGGCGGTGGCACTGAAAATCCAGGCCCAAGATCACGCTCACACATAAATCCTTCATAATTAACAGTTTAAAATTATTATATACAGTGCCTTTAACGGACAATCGTACCGCGCAGTAACCCGCAATAGTCGATATCTGGGTTTTGTCGGCCATAGAGATCGTGCCCTGAGTAGGGACTATAGTTAGAGAGAGTCGTTGTACCAGATCAGGGTGAATGAAGCTCTCCGTGCTCCCACTGTCAATTAAACATTTAACCTTGCACCCGTTTACCTCGATGTCCACCATCGATTTGGATAGTGGGTGCGGTCTGGACTGGTCCACTGTGATCGACGCCACTGTAGGGCCCTGATCGGGACAAGATGGTGGGCCACACGAGGCCGGGTAAGATGGCGTCCACGATGTCTGCTCGCGAGATGGCGGACCCCACGAGGTCGGACAAGATGGCGTCCAAGATGGCCGCTCCCACGGCGCGCACGTGGCGGTGGCGGTTTTGCCTGCGGGGTTCCCTCTGCACACCTTCCCAAAGTGCCCCTTCTTACCGCACTTACAGCAGGTGGTGCCTTTCGCCGGGCACAGGTTCCTGGTGTGCTTCGGCTGCCCGCAGATGTAGCATTTGGGGCCCCGATGCGTCGCGGCGGTCGTAGAGCTTCTGGGGGGAGAGCAGGGCCCCGACGGTGTTGGGCTACCGGGCGGGGAAGCAGAGGCGGCGTGGGCCGCGCGGCCTGACGAGTAGGAGTCAGAGTTCTTCTGAGCCACATCCAGCGATCGCGCTGTGTCCACAGCCTGTGTCAGATCTAGGCCCGTTTTCTCTAGCAGTCTCTGCCGGATGTAATTAGAGCTAAGGCCTGCGATAAAGGCATCCCGAATAAGCTCGTCTGTGTATACCGTGGCTTTCACGTCTTTGCATTTGCAGTCTTTGCCAAGCACTTTTAGGGTGACTAGAAAGTCCTCTAGCGACTCTCCGGGTCGCTGTGTGCAGGTAGCAAGCAGGTGCCTGGCGTACACCTCGTTGGTAGGCCGCTGATAGTGGGCCTTTAGAATGTTGCAGGCATCCAGGTAGGTGGCGGCATCTTGGATGAGTGGAAAAACCCGGTGGCTTACCCGATTCTGCAGGATCCCGAGTTTCACATCTCCGGTGGCTTTAGAGGCTGTGACGGCTTCGGAGTTGGCCATAAAAAATTCCAAGCACTGGAACCAGTGTCCAAACCGTGCCGATGCATCCGAAGCATGCGGGTCCAAATCCAAGCGTTCCGGTTTCAAAAGTTGATCCATCGTTAAAAGTTTGCTAATAAAATTGATGCGCCTCAATAACTTCAAGGCTCAAAGTTAACTGAATAAAACAAGACTTTTATTAGCAAAGAAAGATGCCTGTGTCTTCACCTAGCATTCTGCTGTTCTGCTGCAAGACAAGCCTGGGCTTGTCTTAAGTAGGGCCAGGTATGGGCGGAGCCGACACATCCAATGGGGAGAAAGGGGGCGGTGCACTATATACAATACAATGTAAAACACCGGAGCAGGCAATACAATATATGTAGTTAAATACAGAGTCTGATGAATGACATATTTCATCACAGAAACGTTAAACCAAGGCCCCATCTGCTCTCTCAGGTGGATGTAAAAGATCCCACGGCACTATTTTGAAGAAGAGCAGGGGAGTTCTCCCCGGTGTCCTGGCCAACATCACTAAAAACAGATTTTCTGGTCATTATCACATTGCTCTTTGTGGGAACTTGCTGTGCGGAAATTGGCTGCTGCATTTCCTACATTACAATGGTGACAACTATTTCTTTCTCTCTCTATTTCTTCCCATAGGCTGGGGCTCTTTTCTCTAGAAATGAGAAGACTGAGGGGTGATCTAATCGAGGTCTTTAAGATTATGAAAGGGTTAGACAGGGTAGACATAGAGAAGATGTTTCCACATGTGGGGTGAGACCAGAACTAGGGGCCATAAATATAAGATAGTCACTAATAAATCCAATAGGGAATTCAGGAGAAACTTCTTTACCTAGAGTGTGGTGAGAATGTGGAACTCGCTGCCACAGGGAGTGGTTGAGGCGAAGAGCAGAGACGCATTTAAGGGGAGGCTGGTTAAACACATGAGGGAGAAGGGAATAGAAGGATATGCTGATGGGATAGCAAAACACTGCGGATGCTGGAAATCCGAAATAACAACAGAAAACGCTGGAAAAACTCAGCAGGCCAGGCAGCATCCGTGGAGAGAGAAATAGAGTTAACGTTTCAGGTCAATGACCTATTGTCAGAACTAGAAAAAAAGCAGGAAATGGAACAGATTTTAAAGCAAGTGGGGGCTGGGAAAAAGGGGAGGGGATGAAATACCTGTCCCATTACCACCTCCTCTTGCCTTGAATATCTCTCAATGTCTCTCTCTTTATCTCTCCTGCTTTCTATCCTATCTCTGACCTTCCCTTTTGTTCTTTCATCCCCTCCCCCTTTTCCCAGACTCTAACTTGCTTTAAAATCTTTTCCTTTTCCTGCTTTTTTCCAGTTCTGACGAAAGGTCATCGACCTGATATGCTGATGGGGTTGGATGAGGAAGGGTGGGAGGAGGCTCGTGTGGAGCATCAACACTAGCATGGACCAGTTGGGCCGAATGGCCTGTTTCTGTGCCGTATGTTCGATGTGATTCTATGTATTGGGATGAATGTGCTAAAAAAGCCCAGTGACGGCTCTGGAGGTGCCATGTGGGACACTGAAGATGTAGAAATCTGAATCTTCACAGGCAAGTTGCTGATGATGTGCAGATGCTAAAAATAGATAAATAACTGGAGCCCGGAGATCACACTGCAATATTATTATCACTCCACACAGTCACATCCGATACTCTCTCCACTGTTTTAATGGGGCATTAGCTCATTTAAAATGAACAGGTTAAACTCTCCAATGACACAGTGAAGAGAGGAGTGTCATACGAATGTATTAAAGGAGTTTGCACGATAATATCCCACAATGTAATTCCCAACCTTGGGATAGGGTGAGCTGAAGAGGGGGTGGGAGGAGGCTGGTGTGGAGCATAAACACCGGCACGGACCAGTTGGGCCGAATGGCCTGTTTCTGTGCTGTACATTCCGTGTAACCTCGGGTAACGTGGTTTAAAATAAAAAAAATACTTTAGCACCGATTTTAACTGTGGGGTGGGGTGAGTGGGGACGAGGGGGGGACGGGGGGTTGAGAGGGGATGACAGGGGGACGGGGGGTGGGGATGAGTGGGGGGGTGGGATGAGAGGGGACGAGGGGGGACAGGGGGTGGGTGGGGGGAGTGGGGCGGTGGGGACGAGGGGGGAGTGGGGCGGTGGGGGGCGGGTGGGGGGTGGGGATGAGGGGGGTGGGGTGGTGGGGAGGGGGGGAAGGGGAGCGTTGGGCTCACCCCAGCTTGCTGACTTGATTTAACTAAGTTAGACCCGACTCCCAACTCCCGACTATCCCCTGAACTCAGCGTCAATGACCTGATGCTGGTGGGCGGGAAGCTGCTTCCGGGGAGCCGTGAGAACGGTCCCAGCAATGGTAAGTCTAGAGGCTGAGGGGGGAGGGTTCTGGAGTCGATTGCAGATGGGCGGGGGGGTGGTAGGGTGCGGGAGGGGATGGGGGTGTGGGAAGGAAGGCTGGAGCAAGGGGAGGCCCTAGGTTCCCTTGTGGGGCCGTGGACGAGCACTCCTCGGCCCACAAGGTAACAAACAGAAAAATGTTACACTTGGCATCTCGGGGGTCTGAGTGACGTCAACAGACCCCCGACATCTAAATCTCAATGAGGTCGTCGCTGGCTGCCCGAAATGCTCCTGTGAGAATGGCGGTAGGTTGGCGCGGAATCGATGAGTTCCACGCTGCCACGGTTTAACCCTCCTCCCCCGTACGCCCCGTTCTCATCTGGTGCGAGGGGGGGCGGGGGGGAGGTTAAAATTGGGCCGTTTAATTTTGATTTACGCCCAGGGCTGCTTCCGAGTGTTTCTTTATCAGACGACTACAATGGAAATCAGAATGGGGAGGGACGTAGAACGGGCCGCCGACTCGCTATCGCCCGTTTTAACCTATCGCACCAACTCCACCCCACTGGGTCTTGACGCTAGTGCACGAAGAGTGCGTTCCCCGAGCACGAGAGCATGTTCGGTAGCATGCACCTCTGGCAGCTTCCTTATGTCATTTAAGCACACTTGTAATACTTGGGCTGCTGCTCACATCTCTGCGGAATGTCAGAGCCTCAATCCATCACCCCACATGCTGCACAAAGCCAAGGCCTCTGATGTTTGCACTCTGGCCCTGGCTTTGCCAGTATGGTTAGAACGCCCAATATCGGTCCAATACTGTTGCTTATTCACCCGTCACCCCCTGTGCTCGCTGACCTACACTGGCTCCCGGTCCGGCAACGCCTCGATTTTAAAATTCTCATCCTTCTTTTCAAATCCCTCCCTATCTCTGTGACTTCCTTCAGCCCGACACCCCACCGAGATCTCTGCCCTCCTCCAATTCTGGCCTCTTGCGAATCTTCGATTTTAATCGCTCCACAATTGATGGCCGTGCCTTCAGCTGCCTGGGGCCCTAAGCGCGAGAATTTCCTCCCTTAACCTCTCCACCTCTCTCTCCTCCTTTAAGACGCTCCTTAAAACCTACCTCTGACCAAGCTTTTGGTCACCTGTCCTAATATCTCCTGATGTGGCTCAATGTCAAATTCTGTTTGATAACCGCTCCTGTGAAGCGCCTTGTGACATTTTACTACATTAAAGGTGCTATATAAATGCAATTTGTTGTTGTTAGTTTATAAGATCGTGTGAACAAAACTGAACATGGAATGCTGACTATCCGGGGACTGAGGAGTAAGTGTAACATCCCTTTCTGTTTGTTTTCCAGGTGATACAGCAAGAGACTGCAGCCAGAGATAACTGTAACAGGAGTCGATGTCTCATAGATTGACCCTGGTGGCCGCCGGCAACAGAGAAGGACTTTGGAGCAATTCTACTGGGTCACCGCTGGACAAGTAACAGCTTTTCCCAACTTGGATCTACAGAAAAGAGGCTCCAGGTGTCTGATATATCTGAAAGATATAAAATGCCTTTATCGACTCCTGGTTCTAAGTCCGGTGCTTGACGCAGTGTTGAGGCTTCCATTTCTGGTGAGGCGGCACATTAGGGAGTTCCGAGGGTTCAGTGAAGTGCCCAAGCTGCTCTGCACGGTTCTCTCCTCCTCTCCTGTCCCCGAGCATTGCAATGGAGGTGGTTTGAACAAGTACTGGCCTCCACCGAAACGGCTTTAACCCGATCATAAAGGATTCCTGCCCTGCACTTAGCTCCTCCTCTGAGACTGGGAACTGAGACAAGTGGGGGAATTAAACCCGTATTTCAACATTCGAAAGAAAGACTTGCATTCCTATAGCACCTTTCACGACCTTAGGATGTCCCAAAGCCCTTTACAGCCAATGAAGTGCTTTTAAAGTGTAGTCACTGCTAGACAGACTAGATGCAGGAAGGATGTTCCCGATGGCGGGGAGTCCAGAGCCAGGGGTCACAGTCTAAGGATAAGGGGTAAGCCATTTAGGACAGAGATGAGGAGGAATTTCTTCACCCAGAGAGTGGTGAACCTGTGGAATTCTCTACCACAGAAGGCAGTTGAGGCCAATTCATTAAATATATTCAAGAAGGAGTTGGATATATTTCTTAAGGCTAAAGGGATCAAGGGATATGGGGAGAAGGCAGGGACAGGGTACTGAATTTGGATGATCAGCCATGATCTCATTAAATGGCGGAGCAGGCTCGAGGGGCCGAATGGCCTACTCCTGCTCCTATCTTCTATGTTTCTATGTTTCTATGTAATGCAGGAAACGTGCAGCCAATTTGAGCACAGCAAGCTCCCACAAACAGCAACGTGATAATGACCAGATCATCTGTTTTAGTGATATTGGTTGAAGGATAAATATCGGCCCAGGACACCGGGGAAATATCCCCTGCTCTTCTTTGAATAATGCCGTGGGAATTTTTATATCCACCTGAGAGGGCAGACGGGGCTTTACGAGAGAAAGGGGAGGACACTGGGCAGGAGACAGCAGGGTCTGAGCCCAAACCATAATGGAAAATGTGTAGAGTGTGGCGCACATGGTGAGTTCAGGAGCTCGGTCGGGGAGTGGAGACAAGAAACACGGAGGGAGGGAAAATCAGAGGGTGGCAACCTCGATAGCCCCCTGTCTCTGTAACCTCCTCCAGCCCTACAACCCTCCGAGATCTCTGCGCTCCTCCAATTCTGGCCTCTTGCGCATCCCCTGATTTTAATTGCTCCATCATTGGTGGCCGTGTCTTCAGCTGCCTGGGGTCTAAGCTCTGGAATTCCCTCCCTAAACCTCTCCGCCTCTCCACCTCTCTCTCCTCCTTTACAGAAGCTCCATAAAACCCACCTCTATGGCCAAGCTTTTGGTTACCTGTCCTAATATCTCTTTATGTGGCTCGGTGTCAAATTTTGTTTGATAATCGCTCCTGTGAAGCGCCTTGGGACGTTTTACTACATTAAAGGCGCTATATAAAAGTAAAAGAAAGAAAGACTTACATTTCGAGAGCACCTTTCACGACCACCGGACGTCTCAAAGCACTTAATAGCCAATGAAGTACTTTTGAAGTGTAGTCACTGTTGTAGTGTAGGAAACCCAGCAGCCAATTTGCACACAGCAAGCTCCCACAAACAGCAATGTGATAATGAAGAGATAATCTGTTTTAGCGATGTTGATTGAGGAATAAATATTGGCCCCAGGACACCGGGGAGAACTCCCCAGCTCTTCTTTGAAATAGTGCCGTGGGATCTTTAACATCCACCTGAGAGAGCAGACGGGGCCTCGGTTTAACGTCTCATCTGAAAGACGGCACCTCTGACAGTGCAGTGCTCCCTCGGTACTGCACTGGGAGTGTCGTCCTCGATTATGTGCTCAAATCTCTGGAGTGGGACTTGAACCCACAACCTTCTGACACACAGGCGAGAGAGTGCGACCCACTGAGCCATGGCTGACACTGCCAACCTTTGTCTCTCCCATTGACACTCCAAGATATTGTGCTTCTAAGCTTCACAACAGGGATTCTGAAGTAGAGTGTTCTCATATCTGACGTTCACTCTGTGTGTCAGTGTGACTGCAGGAAGCGTCTGTTCAAATTATCAGCATGGCAACCAACAGAATGGCAGGGTACAGATGCCTGAATGTGATCTGCATCTTCTCTGAACTGCAGGGTTTCCAAAATAATCCTGGTTGGAAAGCTGCCATCGATTGAGTTCATTCATTTGAGATGGATTGCAGGATGTCTGAGCCATTTATACCGAGCCTGGGCAGCAGAATCCAGCAGATGCCTAATTGTTAAGGGAATCGAGGACAGTGTAAATCCTGTCGGCACTGCGGTCGCTGTTCACTTCTGCTCCTACTCTTTATGGATTCAATCGTAGCCTTCACTGGCAGCAGGGACTGACAATTCTGCACAGAATTACAAAGAATTTTACAGCACAGAAACAGGCTATTCGGCCCAACTGGTCCGTGCCGGTGTTTATTCTCTACACCAGCCTCCTCCCATCCCTCTTCATCTCACCCCATCAGCATATCCTTCATTGGCAGGATAGGCGCATCAACGTCAGTATTCTCGCTCAGGCCAACATCCCCAGCATCGAAGCTTTGACCACGCTCGATCAGCTCCGATGGACGGGTCACATTGTCCACATGCCCGATACGAGACTCCCAAAACAAGCGCTCTACTCGGAGCTCCGGCACGGCAAGAGAGCCCCAGGTGGGCAGAGGAAACACTTCAAGGACACCCTCAAAGCCTCCTTGAAAAAGTGTAACATCCCCACCGACACCTGGGAATCCCTGGCCCAAGACCGCACAAAGTGGAGGAGAAGCATCCGGGAAGGTGCCGAACACCTCGAGTCTCTTCGCCGGGAGCAAGCGGAAGTCAAGCGCAGGCAGCGCAAGGAGCGCATGTCAACCCAAGCACCCCACCCACCCGCCCCTTCAACCACCATCTGCCCCACCTGTGACAGAGACTGTAGGTCCTGCATTGGACTCATCAGTCACCTGAGAACTCATTTTTAATGTGGAAGCAAGTCATCCTCTGTTCCGAGGGACTGCCTAAGAAGAGAAGAGAAGAAGAAGAATATCCTTCTATTCCTTTCTCCCTCATGTGTTTATCCAGCTTCCCCTTAAATGTATCTATACTATTTGCCTGAACCACTCCCTGTGGTAGCGAGTTCCACATTCTCACCACTCTCTGGGTAAAGAGGTTTCTCCTCAATTCCCGATTGGATTTATTAGTGACGATCTTATATTTATGGCCCCTAGTTCTGGTCTCCCCTGCAAGTGGAAACATCTTCTCTACGTTTACCCTATCGAAGTACTTCTAAATTTTGAAGACCTCTATTAGGTCGTAATTTAGACCCAAAAATGTGTTTTTCCTCTGACATTTTCCACAAAACCCATCATCATTGTGTTTTAAATTATGAAGGCTTTAAATAAGGAGAAACTATTTTCACTGGCAGGTGATTCGGTAACCAGAGGACACAGATTGAAGGTAATTGGCAAAAGAACCAGAGGGGAGATGAGGAGAATTTTTTTTATGAGCGAGTTGTTGTGATCTGGAATGCGCTGCCTGAAAGGGCGGTGGAAGCAGATTCAATAATAACTTTCAAAAGGGAATTGGATAAATACTTGAAGGGGAAAAATTTGCAGGGTTAGGGGGAAAGAGCAGGGGGAGTGGGACTAATTGGAGAGAATCTTTCAAAGAGCTGGCACAGGCATGATGGGCCGAATGGCCTCTTTCTGTGCTATGATTCTGTCACCTGAAATGGGCAACTCATGGATACAGATTTGCAGATGTTCCTGTCAAGTGGCCATTCTGCATCTGTGAGCCTGGGCGATACATTCGGACAGACTATTGAACTGTAGCAGCAGCACAGCACAGGTTCAATCCTGGCCCTCACTCGAGAGCGACACACATGCCCGCCTGCCCCCCCCCCCCGCCCACCCACCCCTCCTCAGTAGAGGCGGCTGGATAGCAATCAGACAGGCGGGAACCCTGACTGATTATCCCGTCTCTGGCCCAGTTGCGCAGGCAATAAGTGGCGTCAGTTCTCCTCCTCGAGGCCCCCCAAGACCCTGCGTCTGACATGACCAGCTCCTGATGGTGGACAAGCAGCAGGACCGGCACCGCAGTTTGCGATGGAGGCATCCACATTCCGCTCTGACTGAGGGAGGAGGCTGAAGACGAGCAGTCATTAAGAATAAAAGAGAAAGGAGGAAGGGGGCTGGGAAATAAATTGAAAAGAGGGAATCTTAAAAGCTACGCAGCAGTGGTTGGGATTCCCTGCAGTTGATTATCAGCTGGTCACGGAATTCGCACACATACAAAATAACTCGCTGTACGATTAATATACATAAATATGTTTTTAAATTAATGATGTGTGTGCTTCTGCCATCAGTCAGTTTGACGTCTCTGTAATCCTGTGTGTAAGGAAAGCAAATATTTTGGTAAGACATTACGAAGTGCCCTCACAAGGAAGGACTAAAATTAGAGTGCCTGGTAAAATGAAACCCAAGACACAGGGCAGGCCGAAGCTGGGTCTGATTTCAGCAGAGTGGGAGTTCATGCAGCGTGCTAGTCTGACAGGCACTCTTTGTACAAAATACATTACTCCTCAGGCCATTTCAGGCATTTTTACAGAGGAAAGAAAAATCGCATCTCATTTGCCAAATGCCTTTTACTTAGAATCACGTCGAATTTACAGTACAGAAACAGGCCATTCGGCACAACTGATCCATGCCAGTGTTTCTGCTCCACACGAGCCTCCTCCCGCCCCTCTTCATCTCACTCCATCAGCATATCCTTCTATTCCTTTCTCCCTCGTGTGTTTATCCAGCTTCCCCTTAAATGCATCTCTGCTATTCACCTCAACCACTCCCTGTGGTAGCAAGTTCCACATTCTCACCACTCTCTGGGTAAAGAAGTTTCTCCTGAATTCCCGATTGGATTTATTAGTGACTATCTTATATTGATGGCTCCTAGCTCTGGTCTCCCCCACAAGTGGAAACATCTTCTCTACGTCGACCCTATCAAACTCCTTCATAATTTTGAAGACCTCGATTGGATCACCTCTCAGCCTTCGCTTTTCTAGAGAAAAGAGCCCCAGCCTGTTCAGTCTTTCCAGATAGGTAGAACCTCTCAGTTCTGGTATCATCTGTGTAAATCTTTTTTGCACCTTCTCCAGTGCCTCTATACCCTTTTTGTAGTATGGAGACCAGAACCGTGCACAGTGCTCCGTGTGGTCTAACCAAGGTTCTATACAAGTTTAACATCACTTCTCTGCTTTTCAATTCTATCCCTCTAGAAATGAATCCCAGTGCTTTGATTTGCTTTTTTTTTATGGCCGTATTAACCTGCGTGGTTACTTCCAGTGATTTATTGTTCTGCACAGGACATCTGCCAAAACATTTTAAATGATGCAGATTAAAGAGCGGAATACACTTGGAAACAACAGTGAAGGCTGTATTAAAAAGTGCTGAGATGAGATCTTTTACTCTATGTTGTTCAATCTACCTAACAAGGCTGTCACACGTAGCAAAGGTTAGTCCGATCGATGCAATCTGCAAAATCGCAATCCGTTTCTAAGAAGAGAATGAGTAAGTCAGCTGATAACTATAAATAAAGACAGTGTGAAGGGTGAGCACCGTCGGGCTGGCAGCTTGGAGAATTAGGAGTGCAGAATATCTTGAGGGAGGTGTTGAAAGCGACTGATTTCGAGATGGGGCAAGGTTGGGGGGGGCGGGTGTGGGCGTTAGTGTCTTGCCTCTTCTTCTGGTTTGCATGTAACTTTCTGACTGCGCTGCCAGTTAGCGCCGCTTATCGGAAAATTCAGGTGCACGGTGGGCAAAATTATCGGGGGTGAAATCCGCCTCGGGTGGCAGAGCAATACGGACAATACGGTAAATCGGCCGCCCGTTTCGTACTCCGCCCAATTTTTAAATCATTCGTTGCTCAGATAGGAACTAATTCTGAAAGATTGGGATTGAAAACTACCCCCCCACCCCACACCATTTGCTTCAGTTCAGGATGAGCGGGGGCCAAATCAGTGTCGCGAGCTGCACGTGCCATTTTAACCGCGGGCTCGGGTAAGACTCGCACGGTCTGAAGTCCGCCAGCAAAAGCCATCGTCAGCAGGGATCCCGGTCCCAGTAAGCGGATTTCAAAGCTCCTCGTGGGCCAGGAGGAGCAGGAGTGTTCCTCCTGGTCCCACAAGGGTACCTTGGGCCTCCCTCTTCCCCAGTTTGTTGCCCCCCCTTACCCCCGCACCCCAACCCGATCATTCCTTGGCCGGGGCACTGTTTTCGTGAATTCCCGGCAGCAGCCTGACCTTTCACCTCGTGAGGCAGAGACCTCATTCCCAGTGGCGGGAAACGCTCTCTGGGATGCAATCGAGGCCCGGGAGTTAAAATCTCACGCTCCAGGGGAGCGGGATTTGGGGGAGGGTGGGGGGTGGGTGACCGCTTCAGCCCCAGTGCGCCCCGATTCCTGCCCCGTTAAAATAGGCCCCTATAAGTCCAACCTACAAGCAAGAGTCTAACCACCGCCCCTTGACATTCAACGGCATTACCATCGTTGAATCCCCCACCATCAACATCCTGGGGGTTACCATTGACCAGAAACTTAACTGGACCAGCCACATAAATACTGTGGCAACAAGAGCAGGTCAGAGGCTGGGTATTCTGCGGTGAGTGTCTCACCTCCTGACTCCCCAAAGCCTTTCCACCATCTACAAGGCACAAGTAAGGAGTGTGATGGAATACTCTCCACTTGCCTGGATGAGTGCAGCTCCAACAACACTCAAGAAGCTCGACACCATCCAGGACAAAGCAGCCCGCTTGATTGGCACCCCATCCACCACCTTAAGCATTCACTCCCTCCACCACCGGCGTACCGTGGCTGCAGTGTGTACCATCTACAAGATGCACTGCAGCAACTCGCCAAGGCTTCTTCGGCAGCACCTCCCAAACCCGCGACATCTTCCACCTAGAAGGACAAGGGCAGCAGGCGCATGGGAACACCACCACCTCCAAGTTCCCCTCTAAGTCACATACCATCCTGACTTGGAAATATATCGCCGATCCTTCATCGTCGCTGGGTCAAAACCCTGGAACTCCCTCCCTAACAGCACTTTGGGAGCACCTTCACACGAACTGCAGTGGTTCAAGGGAGTGGCTCACCACCACCTTCTCAAGGGCATCTAGGGATGGGCAATAAATGCTGGCTTTGCCAGTGATGCCCACATCCCAGGAACGAATAAAAAAAAATGTTCCCCGTAATTTATTTTGGGTGCACAGCCACTTTAAGGGACTGCGCGGCCCAGTCACAGTTTCGCGCAAGCACGAACTTTAACATTGCAAAAGCCGGTGCTGGGCTGTGAGGGTGGCCGCGCAGCTTATGGGGAACGTTGCCTCCAAGAGGTGGAGAGGCAAACAGGTTTGAGGGAGACAATTCCGGAGCTTAGGGGCTAGACGGCTGAAGGCACAGCCGCCAATGGTGGGGGATGGAAGTAGGTGAATGAGCAAGAGGCCAGAATTGGAGGAGCGCAGAGGTCTCGGAGTGTTGTAGGGCTGGAGGAGGTCACAGTGATAGGGAGGGGCGAGGCCGTGGAAGGATTTGAAAACAAGGATGAGAATTTTAAAATCAACACTGAGCCATATAAAGAGATGTTAGGACAGGTGACCAAAAGCTTGGTCAAAGAGGTGGGTTTTAAGGAGCGTCTTAAAGAAGGGGCGAGAGAGGCGGAGAGGTTTAGGGAGGGACTTCCAGATCTTAGGACCCAGGCAGCTGAAGGCACGGCCGCCAATGGTGGAGCGATTAAAATCAGGGATGCTCAAGAGGCCAGAATTAGAGGAGCGCAGAGATCTCAGGGGGTTGTGGGGCTGGAGGAGGTTACAGAGAGAGGGAGGGGTGAGGGCCACGGAGGGATTGAAAGCAAGGATGAGAATTTTGAAATCGCGACCTTGCTGAACCAGGAGCCAATGCGAGCACAGGGGGTGAACGGGGCTTGGTGCGAGTTAGGACATGGGCAGCAGAGCTTTGGATGAGCTGAAGATTATACAGGGTGGGGGATCACCATTGACCTATTTTTAGACTAACGCTACTGGCCCACAGAACCGGAGATGCGGCACGACGAATCTCCTCCTTTAAAATATTTCCCATTTTAAGCAAATTTTTAAAACCATGCAACGCGTTAAGGAGGCACTGGGCCCTGCAGCCTGGATCGTTTGGCAATCAGAGTTGTCGATCCACAAGGGTAGTCACAAGACAAAGATGCAGAGATGACATCAGAAGACCATGTAAGGGCAGAGATGGTAGGAGACAGGACTGAGAAACATCAGACACAAGAATCAGTGAGACACTCACATTAGAAACGGGTCATCATCGTGCCTTCAAGTGATTTAATAATGCTGTGAGATTTACAGAAGACGACATTTATTACAGTGCTAAATATCAATGTCCCTGCGCTGTCAGGAGTTCCTGGTTGTAAACAGTGGAACTGATTGATAACATCAAAGAGCGACTGCTGAGTTGCAAGAGTCTGTTCCAATCGTTCCAATAATAAATGTTCCTGTATAGATGTTTGTTAAATGTGATGTGTCGGCAATGAGTTGTGTCGCCTTTGTGCTCTGATGTTTCACGGGGGCACCAATTCACCAACTCATCTGGACTGTCAGCGGCCCCCAGAGTGAGGAGTCTCCAGTATCGCTGCCTGTACAGGTTCCGCAACAGGCCCCCGCCAAAATCGTGAACCTGCCCTTTACACTTTTTATTTAAGATCTCCGCCGTTTGCAGTTTTCCTGGTTCAAAACCACAAGTTTTCCCCTTAAAAAAAAACCGGACTCTCAAGCCCTCCGTACTCTCCAACTCCTGCCCCATCTCCAGCCTTCCATCCATCACCATCACTAAAAAAACCAGATGATCGGGTCATTTTATCACATTGCTGTTTGTGGGAGCTTGCTGTGCGCAAATTGGCTGCTGCGTTTCCCACATTACAACAGTGACTACACTTCAAAAAGTACTTCATTGGCTGTAAAGTGCTTTGGGACGTCCTGAGGTGGTCGTCGTCGTACGTGTCTTCATACTGTTCCCTTTGGGGAACTGTATGAAGTGGTGGAAGGATTTCTGGCTGCATTAACGCTCCTTCTGTGACCGTAACCATCTTCGTACCAGCCATTAGGGTGGTTAGTCCTATGGCGAGAGGGTTTTACAGGCTCCCACAACCCATACGAGGGGGGGGCCACCCACACCCACGGACGCAAGTATCCCGCTGGATGTCAACCCAGAATTTAGAGCCAGAGCTCCGACTCCACTTGCCGGGACAGTCTGGAGCGGGGTTTGAAACCCTACACCTTCTGGCCCAGTGGCGGGGATGCTACCGCTACGCCAAAGGCCCACTCCTCCTGAGGTGGTGAAAGGCGCTGCAGAAATGCACGTTGTTGTTGAACCGCCGCTGCATGTTTGCGATCCAGCGTTCCACATCATGCGGCAGGATAATCTGCCGACAGGGACCAGTTCCCGATGTGAGCTGCTTCAGCAGAGAGCGAGCCCCGTGCTAACGCCACCAGCTTCCGACCCTCGGCTCTCCCACGGCGGGCAGGAAGCCCCCCAGGTGAACTCGCTAAAGCCGGGGAAGAACCCATTAAAAAAAACAGAAGTGCGAAATCTCCTCCGAGTGACGGTGCAACACCTCGGCGCAGGAGCGGGAAAGAAATACTTTTCTTTAAAAAAACAAAAACTTAAATAAACTGCAGGTTCATCACTGCCAGGGCAGCAAGTAGAGTATTGATTTACGACGGCCTACCCTCGCTGACTGTGCCTCCTGTTTACACTAGGTATAAAACAGGAGCCTGCTTTGCTCATTATCCTAACAATAGCAGCCTGTTTTTACATTGTCAGGCACTGTGTAGTCCTCTGGCAGATGATCAATGGCTCCTAATGGGCACTAACAAAGAGGAAAGGCCAGGTGCGATTTAATACCCCTCTGGCTCGGCACTCTGCCTCTTTAGGATTAGAAGTTCAAGTACATCAAGTTGACATGCAGATGATGCAACATCGCTCAGAGGATTAACCAAAACCTCAAGGAGGAAAAAAAACACAATTTACAACACGATGACTAACACTTGCCTCTAATCCTTTCACTATATAACTCGATGCAAAGCACTTGGATGTAAAAACAAGCAACGATTGTATTTTTTTGGGACAATAGAAGCCCGGACACGTTTTATTGCGCGACTCGAGATCCGACACTGCTTTCTCAGAATTTGCTTTATATGGTGCATAAATAACCTGCAGTTTAATTTTTAAGCATTCTTCCCCCCCCCACCCCCGACCACCCCCACCACATCCCAAATCTCCCAAATTGGGGAGACCAAACGCAGATTGGGCGACCGCTTTGCAGAACACCTCCGTTCAGTCTGTAAGGGGGACACCGAGCTCCTGGTGGCCTGTCACTTTAATTCTCCGCTTCACTCCCACTCTGACCTCACCGTCCTCGGGCTCTTGCATTGTTCCACGGAAGCTCAGTGTAAGCTCGAGGAACAGCACCTCATCTTTCGATTAGGTACTTTACAGCCCTCTGGACTCAACATAGAGTTCAACAATTTCAGATCATAACCTCGGCCCCTATCATATATATATATTATTATATAATTTAAAATTTTTTTAATCCACACTTTCGTCTGGCCTTTTTTCGTCCCTCCCACGCAGCAGCTGTCCTTCATTCTGTCAGCGCCATTCACACTTCATCCAGAGCCATCCTTTGTTCCTTTACCTGTCCCATCACCACCACCTCTGGCCTTGAATATCTCTCAATGTCTCTCAATCTCTCCTGCCTTCTATCCTATCACTGACCTTCCCTTTTGTTCTTTCATCCCCTCCCCCTTTTCCCAGCCCCTAACTTACTTCAAAATCTATTCCCTTTCCAGCTTTTTTCCAGTTCTGAAGAAGGGTCCCAGACCTGAAACGTTAACTCTGTTTCTCTCTCCACGGATGCTGCCTGGCCTGCTGAGTATTTCCAGCATTTTCTGTTGTTATTTCCAAATCTCTCATAGAAACATAGAAGATAGGAGCAGGAGTAGGCCATTCGGCCCCTCGAGCCTGTCCACCATTCAATGCGATCATGGCTGATCATCCAAATTCAGTACCCTGTCCCTGCCTTCTCCCCATATCCCTTGATCCCTTTAGCCTTAAGAAATATATCTAACTCCTTCTTGAATATATTTAATGAATTGGCCTCAACTGCCTTCTGTGGCAGAGAATTCCACAGGTTCACCACTCTCTGGGTGAAGAAATTCCTCCTCATTTCAGTCCTAAATGGCTTACCCCTTATCCTTAGACTATGGCACCTGGTTCTGGACTCCCTGGCGATCAGAAACATCCTTCCTGCATCTAGTCTGTCCAGGCCTGACAGAATTTTATAGGTTTCGATGAGATCCCCTCTCAATCTTCTAAACTCCAGTGAGTATAAGCCCAATCGACACAATCTCTCCTCATACGTCATTCCTGCCATCCCAGGTATCAGCCTGGTGAATCTTCGCTGCACTCCTTCCATGGCAAGAACATCCTTCTTCAGGTAAGGTGACCAAAACTGCACACAATACTCAAGGTGTGGTCTCACCAAGGCCCTGTACAACTGTAGCAAGACATCCTTGTTCCTGTACTCGAACCCTCTTGCTATGAAGGCCAACATACCATTTGCCTTCTTAACCGCCTGCTGCACCTGCATGCTTACCTTCAGCGACTGGTGCACAAGGACACCCAGGTCTCGTTGCACTTCCCCTTCTCCCAATCTATTGCCATTCAAATAATAATCTGCCTTCCTGTTTTTGCCACCAAAGTGGATAACCTCACATTTATCCACATTATACTCTGTTCTGCTGAAGGTTGTGGAGGTTTAAATTGGGCACCTGTTCTTTTTTTCAGGCGCTACTCCTTCTTTAAGTCGGTCCTTTGGCTGAGATGCTAAACCGAGGCCCCGTCTGCCCTCTCAGGGAGGTAAACGATTCCACGGCCACTATTCAAAGAAGAGCAGGGGAGTTCTCCCCTCGTGTCCTGGGACCAATGTTTATCCCTCAATGCTGTGGCTCAGTGGGTAGCACACTTGCCTTCTGACTTGGAGGATTGTCGGTTCAAGTCCAACTACAGGGAACTTGCAGTACATAAATCTAGGCTGACACTCCAGTGCAGTACTGAGGGAGTACTGCACTGTCAGAGGTGCCGTCTTTCAGATGAGATGTTAAACCAAGACCCTGCCTGCTCTCTCAGTTGGGTGCAAAAGATCCCATGGCACTATTTCGAAGAAGAGAAGGGGGAGTTCTCCCTGGGGCCAATATTTATCCCTCAACCAACATCACTAAAACAGATTATCTGGTCATTATCACATTGCTGTTTGTGGGAGCTTGCTGTGCACAAATAGGCTGCTGTGTTTCCCACATTGTAACGGTGACTACACTTCATTGGCTTTGAGGCGTCCGGTGGTCGTGAAAGGCGCTGTAGAAATGCAAGTCTTTCAATCAACATCATGAAAAAAAACCCAGATTATTTGCTCATTTATCTCACTGCTGATTGTGGGATCTTGCTGTTCTCAAATGGGCTGCCGCGTTTCCTACATTACAACAGTGACTACACTTCAAAAGTACTTCATTGGCTGTAAAGCGCTTTGGAACGTCCTGAGGCGTGAAAGGCGCTACAGAAATGCAAGTCTTTCGTTTCATGATACCTAACTCTTTGACCACATCTTTGGTCACCTGTCCAAATGTGTCCTTAACGTGGCTCGGTGTCAATTTTCTTCGATTACGCTCCTGTGAAGCGCCTTGGGATGTTTCTGACTAACTGTATCACAGTATGGTATGGCAGCTGTAGCTACTATGACCGGAAAGCCCTGCAGCGGGTAGTCAAAACTGCCCAACGCATTACCGGCATCCGGCTACCGACCATAGAGCACATATACCAGAAACGCTGTCTACGGAGGGCACGGTCCATCATCAAAGACCCTACCCACCCCAGCCACAGTCTGTTCGCCCTCCTGCCATCTGGGAGACGCTACAGATGCATTCGCACCCGTACGACCAGATTTAGGAACAGCTTCTTTCCCAGGGCTGTCATCCTACTGAACTCCACAAATAAACTCTAAAGCCTGCACATCTGCCAATGCACTTTATTATGGTTATGTTTATGTTAATGTATTACAAGCCAAATGAATGTTGAATGTTTAAATGTCTTAATCTAAATGTACACTCTTGGGAGCCGCAAGCCTACATTTCGTTGTACTGCACTTGTGCACTAACAATGACAATAAAAATTCATTTGATTGATTTGATTTGATTTTTTACTCTGTTAAAGGCACTCTATAAACGCAAGTTGTTGTTGTGGTTGTTGACACGCTCTCTGCAGCAGGGATAACTCGCTGTTGACCAGAAGGCTGATATTTCCCCTGCCGAGCCCGGGGGTTCTGGAGCTCCCCTC